>NC_091230.1:20134993-20159993 GCF_040958095.1 Procambarus clarkii
TCCTCTGAGTATCTTATACGTTCCTATCATGTCCCCCCTCTCCCTTCTTCTTTCTAGTGTCGTAAGGCACAGTTCCCTCAGGCGCTCTTCATACCCCATCCCTCGTAGCTCTGGGACGAGTCTCGTTGCAAACCTCTGAACCTTTTCCAGTTTCATTATATGCTTCTTCAGATGGGGACTCCATGATGAGGCGGCATACTCTAAGACTGGCCTTACGTAGGCAGTGTAAAGCGCCCTAAATGCCTCCTTACTTAGGTTTCTGAATGATGTTCTAACTTTTGCCAGTGTAGAGTACGCTGCTGTCGTTATCCTATTAATATGTGCCTCAGGAGATAGATTAGGTGTTACGTCCACCCCCAGGTCTCTTTCACGCGTCGTTACAGGTAGGCTGTTCCCCTTCATTGTGTACTGTCCCTTTGGTCTCCTATCTCCTAGTCCCATTTCCATAACTTTACATTTGCTCGTGTTGAATTCTAGTAGCCATTTCTCTGACCATCTCTGCAATCTGTTCAGGTCCTCTTGGAGGATCCTGCAATCCTCATCTGTCACAACTCTTCTCATCAACTTTGCATCATCCGCAAACATCGACATGTAGGACTCTACGCCTGTAAACATGTCGTTAACATATACAAGAAATAGAATTGGTCCCAGCACCGATCCTTGTGGTACTCCACTTGTTACTGTTCGCCAGTCCGACTTCTCGCCCCTTACCGTAACTCTTTGGCTCCTTCCTGTTAGGTAGTTCCTTATCCATTCTAGGACCTTTCCCCCCACCCCCGCCTGCCTCTCGAGCTTGAACAGCAGTCTCATGTGCGGTACTGTATCAAAGGCTTTTTGGCAGTCCAGAAATATGCAGTCTGCCCAACCATCTCTGTCCTGTCTTATCCTCGTTATTTTATCATAGAATTCCAGAAGGTTTGTTAGGCACGATTTCCCTGTCCAGAACCCATGTTGATGTTTGTTCACAAACCTAATGTTCTCCAGGTGTGCAACCAGTCGTAGCCTAATTATTCTTTCCAGTATTTTACAGGGGATGCTTGTCAGTGATACAGGTCTGTAGTTAAGTGCCTCCTCCCTATCTCCTTTCTTGAAGATCGGCACGACATTTGCCTTCTTCCAGCAACTGGGCAATTCTCCTGACATAAGTGACTCATTAAAGATCATTGCCAGAGGCACGCTGAGGGCCTGTGCTGCTTCTTTTAGTATCCACGGTGATACTTTGTCTGGTCCAACTGCTTTAGTTGCATCTAGAGTTGTCAACTGTTTCATTACCTCCTCTGCTGTCACCTCTATATCTGATAGTCTTTCATCTAGGGTAACCCCTTCCAACAATGGGAGCTGCTCAGGCTCGGTAGTGAACACTCCATGGTGCGTGCGTGTGTGTGTGTGTGTGTGTGTGTGTGTGTGCGTGTGTGCGTGTGTGTGTGTGTGTGTGTGTGCGTGTGTGTGTGTGTGTGTGTGTGTGTGTGTGTGTGTGTGTGTGTGTGTGTGTGTGTGTGTGTGTGTGTGTGTGTGTGTGTGTGTTGAGGGGATTGTGGGGAGCAGGATGCTAAAAAGTTGGCGTTTGGGTTTTTTTTTTTGTCCTGGTCATTGATTGGCCAGAGGCGCGTCGTTTAATATGCGGGCTTGAGCATCGACCTGGAAGCGAAAAATTAAATGTGAGGTGAGTTGAATACTAAGTTGGTAGGGGGGGAAGGGAGGAGGGTGGATAGGGACAGACAGACAGACAGATGGATGAACGGATAGGTAGATAGACAGACACGATAAACGGATAGATGAAACTACAGCCAGGTGAATAATAACTGGAAGATACACTAGGTTGTTATAGAAGGAAATTCACCCCTCCCCCCCTTTACTTAGCCCCACACCCTCACCCCCCCCTAAACCCCCACCCACAGACCCCCCCCCCCCCACCATCCCTCACCCACGCCAATTTGCAGCAACTGGTTGTCGAACGTACGAAAATGCACTGTTAGGCCACACACAAAAATTCAAGTTTTACATTAATAATTTAGTAGTGGGCAGGAAAAACAAAGATAGCAACCAAATCTAAATTTTCCCAGGCCTTGTACAGCACATATATGTACTAAATTAGGCCTAAGATGGCGTCATGAGGCCTAGTATTGCTAATGTAGGCTTAGGCTCGGTTGTCTGCTGTCTTCCAGTGACTTTAGCATGGTAGTATTTCAATAGTACAAAAGTGGACTTTTTTGAGGTAAAATAGTCTATTTTTGTACATTGTACTAACAGTATGGGCTCACCCCCCCCCCCCTTCACCAGCCCACCCTCCTCGGCCCCTCACCACCCCTCCTCGCCCCTTCCTCACCCCAGCAGGGGGGGGGGGGCTGAACGCCATAGTATGCAAATTTAAGATTCCTGCTTCAGGAACTTTCTCAAGTCCTGATGTAAAACACTGCCAGCTTCATACAGCGGAGGCGGTTGGGCGGTAGTGGGCGGTGGGTGGGTGGTAGTGGGTGGTAGTGGGTGGTAGTAGGTGGTAGTGGGGGGGTGGGGGGAAAGCATTAGTGGTATACTATTACGTTCTCGTCCTCTGTACAGCAGTTTACCTTGGTGTAGGTATAGACTAAGAGTACTCGATACTCTACACATGGTGTCTGTAGTCCTGCTGAGCCACAGGGCGCCGTTCCTGGCGGTTCGACTCCACTGGGCTCGAGATACAGTTATGACTCTGAAGATGAGTTTTGTGTCTGTGTGCGTCAATGATCTTGTTCATACTGGCTCGGGTCAATTATTTGTCAATATATAAATCTTTTACCTCGTTCTCCTCCCTCATTACCTCTCCTCCCTCCTCTTCCCCTCCCCCCCCCCACCAAATTCTCCTTCTATGAAGTAATTGACGAATAGTCATACAGGCTTTCAAGTACAAAATATTACCAGAACCAAGTGAAAAGCAGCACCTGGCTGGAAGCACCTGCCTCCACCACCACTACCACCACTACCACCACCACCACCACCACTACCACCATCTCCATCTCCACCATTCTGCAAATTACACAATTCCCCAGCAGACACAGTTTCTCACACCGGAACTCTGAGCCTCCAGTAATTTGGTGTCCAATCACAGCATTTTCAAAGTTTTCTTGTCGTCAAGAAGGTAATTTGATCTAAGAGGTTTTTTGGAAGTGTTAAAGGTATTGCATTGTGGTTTGTAGGGTAATCAGAGGTGTTGCAGGGTGGACACCTGTGTTGCACACTTTTGCAGGGTGGTCACCTGTGTTGTATGGTGCTGTATGGGAGCCGGTCGGCCGAGTGGACAGCACGCTGGACTTGTGATCCTGTGGTCCTGGGTTCGATCCCAGGCGCCGGCGAGAAACAATGGGCAGAGTTTCTTTCACCCTATGCCCCTGTTACCTAGCAGTAAAATAGGTACCTGGGTGTTAGTCAGCTGTCACGGGCTGCTTCCTGGGGGTAGAGGCCTGGTCGAGGACCGGGCCGCGGGGACACTAAAGCCCCGAAATCATCTCAAGATAACCTCAAGATGGTAGTGGTGGTGTGAGGCAGGAGGCGAAGCCAGGCAAGTGACACCTTAAGGCCGATAAATTAATACCGTCTTGCAGGAGCCTGCCGGATAGACCTGTTACTCCTCCTGAGATATTGAGAGAAGGAGGAGCCCACTGAGACGAGGACAGGAGGTCTCGAACCCTTGCAGGATATCATAGCAACATATACCACTCCCAACAGGTGTGTGTGTAGGATATCAAACAAAGCTTTCATTGACCGGGGGATGGGTCTTAAGCCTTGCAGGATATCATCCTAAAGGTGCAGAGATGGAGTTGCTAGAACACTTGTTACAACTGATATGAGTGGGGCTTCTATGGGGTACTGGTACTATTAAGGGGTATAGGTAGTTAGAAGACAAGAGTATCAAATATGGGAGAGCTAAAAGGCCCGGCCCCCAAAATAAACTATCCACAGTAGTAATAACTTGCTACAAGACCAAATATGTTAGTCTAAGGGTTGATCACTGCGCTCCCACCTTGGAAGAAGAGATACTCTGTAATTCATGTACTTATTTATTAACCCCTTAACAACCCCCCATATACACTCACACCAATAACAATAATAATAATAACTTTACCACACTATCTTACGTTAAAAGCCTTGGTCCACGTAGGCAGGATACAAGGTTTACACTAATAACAAGCTAGGGTAAAGTACTACTGGATAAGCACTGAAGCTGGATGCAGCTTAGGGTAGTGAAACCACGTGGGACCCTAATACAAAACACAACACTTAGGGGTACCCAAACACTGGCAAAATACTATCCCCAGGTCTCACCAATCGTTACTACCAGAGTAGGCACACTCACTAATGCCCTGTACTTAGCTTAAGGATACAGGAACTTCAGGTAAGGGAAATAAGTAAGAGGAGAAGGAAGGAGAGTAGGGATACAGCCACAGAGTAGGTCTTAACCTCACGCCACCAGCCAAGAGAAGACCGAGCTAGCCACCAGCTGCCTCCCTCATGTTGTGGTGCCGGGAGGAGCCTAATTGATCGTGCAGCTAAGCACATTAAAGATCTTCCCCTATGAAACGTATTGTTACTTTATGAATGATTAGAAAGTATTAGTAAGCAAAGTTGGTGCCTATGTTATTATTTAATAATCAACCCCCAGCTCAGTCTTTAAATGCTCTTTGAGAAACAATAATAGTCTTACGTCTGGCAGGGAAGATACAAACAATTGACATTCTAGATGCCCAACTGTACTACCAGAAAGTTTAATAGCTCAATTTTGACCTCTGGTTTCCACTGGAGAACCCAGGGTCGTAACACTCCTCCCCCCTTCAGAGAAAAAAAAATGTGACTACTAGAATAGTAGTCATATTTTTTTGTAAGAGTATACAGAGAACAAAAAGAAAAACATATGACAAAAACAAAAAATCAATCAAAAGCAATTTCTCTGCAAAAAAAAAAAAAATACAAAGGAGTTCTCTGAAAGAAAAAAAAAACATACACAAAAAAATAAAAGAACAGGGAAGTAAATAAATTGGACACGGAATATTTAATGTCACAGGAGAACCTAAAAAAAATTAACTAAAGCATGACAGTTGGTAAATGGCTTTCTGTGGCTCAGATGAATGTTATTCAGGCAACCGGGACAGAGCGTCGGCTATCACGTTGAGTCTGCCCGGTAGGTGGGTAATGGAAAGATTGAAGTCCTGTAGGTACAATGCCCACCTGAGGATGCGTTTATTCTTACCCTTCATCTGAGTCAGGAAGACTAGTGGGTTATGGTCCGTGTACACTTCCACTATATTACCTGTGAGGTAAACTTCGAACTTTTTACATGTTAACACTAGCGCCAACGCCTCTTTTTCTACCACTGAATAATTGCGTTGCGCCTTGTCGAATTTCATAGAGTAATAATATACTGGGTGTTCCACCTGATCATCCCCAGTTTGCAACAACACTGCACCAGCACCCGAGTCAGACGCGTCAACATGAATTTTAAACGGTCGGTCGAACCTTGGACTAGCAAGCACTGGGGCGGAAGCTAAGATCAATTTCAAATTTTTAAATGCCTCTGCACAGTCTGATGACCACTTAAATTTAACGGCTTTCCGCAACAAGTCTGTGAGAGGAGTGGCAACACTGGAAAAGTTCTGACAAAAACGTCGATAGTACGCACACATACCGATAAATCTTTGAACGTCCTTTTTAGACTTTAGTACTGGATACTCCAGAATGGCATTGATTTTATCTTGCCGAGGTAACACTTTTCCTTGGCCCACTTCATAACCGAGGTACGTCACTGTGCCTTGGCCAAAATGACACTTTTTAGCATTTAAGGTAAGATTTGCCCTTTTCAAGATGGCAAACAACTGGCGTAACCTAGCTATGTGGTCAGCCCAATTACTGTCAAACAGCACGATATCATCTAAATACGCCCGACAATTTGGCACCTTAGCGAGTAGAGAGTTCACGAGTCTCTGGAACGTGGCAGGGGCATTACGCAAGCCGAACGGTAACACTTGATACTCAAAAATACCCTCGGGTGTCACGAACGCGGTGAGCTGTTTAGCACGTTCAGTGAGTGGGATTTGATAATACCCCCTCGAGAGGTCGAATTTCGAAACGTACTTGGCATTTCCCAACTCGTCGATGCAGTCCTCGAGGAGGGGCAGCGGATAGGCATCCACAATGGTCACCTTGTTGAGCTGCCGATAGTCGGTGCATAATCGCCAGGAGCCGTCTGGTTTGGGGACCAAAAGGCAGGGCGAGCACCAAGAGCCCTGGCTCGGCCGGATGAGGCCATGCTGGAGCAAGAAGTCGACCTCCTTCCGTACGATGGCCTTCTTTTCTGGACTCATCCGATAGGGTTGAAGGCGAATGGGAGTGTAGTCCGTCAATTCGACATCATGGCAAATGGCATCAGTCTGGGTCGGGACATCCCCGAACAGACTGGAGAATTCAGCAACCAACGACTGCACCTCTTCACGTTGGGCCATCTGCAAATGGGACAGTTCCTCCACAGCATTCACAGAACTAGAATTATTGAAAATGAGATTAGTTGGGTCCCCAGAACAATCATCCCCTCTCTCACTGGAAATGGAAACATTGGTTAGTGCAATGGGCCTGGGGCCCTGGAACTTCTTCAGTCGATTTACATGTATGAGCATTACCTGGTTACGTTTGTCAGAGTGCCTCACTTTGTACGTGAGGTCCCCAGTCTTTTCTGTCACAATGTAGGGGCCTTCGTACTTGTGGGACATAGTGTTCCCTAGTCGAGGCTTTAATACCAGGACAGGGTCGCCAGGCTGAAATACCCGTAACTTAGATTTAGCATCGTTACGTTCTTTCATCTTTTCTTGGGCCTTGCCAAGATACTTTAATGCAGCCGCCTTGCAGTCCTTGAGTCTCTGGTGGTGTTGCGCAAAGAAAGCCGAACCTTCGGATAACGTTACGTTCCCTAACAGATTCTCCTGTAACATTTGCAAGGGTCCACGAACTTTATGGCCAAAGACTAACTCAAAAGGAGAACAGCCCAGTGAACTTTGTAGTCCCTCTCTAGCCGCAAACAAAACATACGGTAAATTCTCATCCCAGAAGGTGTGGGAACTCTCGCACGATGTCTTCAACATCTGCTTCAGAGTTAGATGGAAACGTTCAATTACCCCCTGACTCTGTGGATGGTATGGGCTGGAAACCTTATGAGTTATTCCATGTTCCTTACAAAATTGCTCGAAAACATCAGACTTAAAATTAGTACCATTGTCAGTTTGCACGACCCGAGGCAGTCCAAAAGTGGAAAAAAATTGCAACATACGAGCAACAACAGTTTTTGCTCGGATGTTCCTTACAGCAAAAGCCTCTGGGTAACGAGTAGTGATACACATCATCGTGATTAGGTAAATATTACCAGACTTAGTTCTAGGTAATGGTCCAACACAGTCCATTACCACATGAGAAAATGGTTCCTCTGGCACGACAATAGGCCTTAGAGGAGCTTTAGGTGGAGTCTGGTTTGGTTTCCCAACCAGTTGACAAACAATACACGCATTACAAAATTTTGCCACGTCGCTTTTCAGCTTGGGCCAGAAAAAATACTTTAAAATTTTGTGATACGTAATATTAATACCTTGATGTCCCCCCATAGGATCATCATGAGCAGCTGCCAAAACTCTTTCTCTATAGCAGGTCGGCAACATAACCTGGTGGACTACCTCCCACTCATTTGACAAGGGAGCACTCTGTGGTCTCCATTTTCTCATCAAAATCCGATCATTGTAGTAGTACCCAGTTGCTGCGTCTACAATTTCCTCCATAGAGACGGCTGTTTCATGACAATCTGCAAGAGTGGGGTCAGCTTTCTGTAACTCACTCAAGGAGGCATCTAGGCCTTGGTCAGATGCCATTGGCCGAGGCTCAACAGTGTTCTCCACCTCCCCACTACTCTCGGTAGATGGCGGTGGCAGGCTCTCCACAATGTCCTCGGCCACGTCATCGAGTCGGGCCATGAATGTGTCCGCGAGGTCCACTTGGTTTTGTACCACTGTTCTGTACCACTGCACGCAGGGTACAGAACATTATCCTCTGCGGCGGGTGGATCCAGGCAAACCTTAGGGGTAGGCAACATAATAGGCAGTCTGGAGTCCCCTACCTTATCCCCTGCTAAATCATTACCAACTATTACATCAACATTAGGGAAAGGTAGGTATGGAGTGACTCCGACTGTACAAACACCCTTGTGGAAATCAGATTCCAGGGTAACCTTATGGAGGGGTACTGCCCGAGTATCACTAGTGACACCCTCGACCAGTACCACCTCTCCAGTGTCGAGAGTGTTGGCACCTTGCAACGCACTCTCTAAAATTAAAGTCTGGATGGCACCGGTGTCTCGGAAGATCACCACGTCCTTCCAGGAAGAACCCTCAGACAAAAGTAGTCTCCCTTTCGATAAGAATGGGGTAAGCAAGTCCAACCACTGTGGGTTGGAGGTCTTACTCCCTAACCCTTCTGAAAGCCTCAAGCCCTGTGTCACAACTAGAGCATTGGGTCTTTTTTCAGGGTGCAGTTGCCAACAACGGCTAATAGTGTGGTTTGGACGATTACAGTGACCACAAAAACGTCGGGGAGAAGAGACATTACTAACAGAATTACCCTTCGGTTCACCTTTAGGTGCCGTTGGGCTAGACACTTTAACAGGGTTAGTTATGTCTGAAACAGAAGGTGCATTAGGTAAAGGGTTAGAATGAGCTGGTCTGGACTGGCTGTGGGTATAAGATTTGCTACTCTGTGGGGTATAATTATTTTTATTGGGCCTTTTGCCCGCCAATTGGTAGTTTTCTGCCAACTTGGCCAAATCCCCTATTTTAGAATTTAACTCTATCCTTCCTTTAATGTACTGTGATACGTTCTCTGGCATAACATCTATAAAATGCTCCATTAAAATTAAGTTCCTGAGAGCCTCGTATGTTTTGGCTTTCGCCGAGCGAATCCATCTATCAAATAATCGAATTTGATCATTCACAAATTCAGTGAGCGGTTGGTTGTGAGTAGGCCTAAGGTTACGATAAACTTGGCGGTGAGCTTCAGGAGTAATTTCATATGCCCGCAAAATACATTCCCTGACTTTATCATATTCGAAACACTCGTCGTCAGGCATGTTTATAAAAATATCTTGTGCTTTACCCCTAAGTCTTCCCTGTAGGATTTTCACCCACTCTTCCTTTGGCCAGTTCATGGACATGGCCACTCTCTGAAAATGGTTGAAAAACCTTTCAGGGTCAGACTCGGAAAATTCAGGCAAATTATGCTTTTTCTCATAATGCCTGGGGTTTGAATCCCCGGCAGGTGGAGTTCCAGTGGCATTCGCTCTAATTTTAGCCTCCTCGGTTTTGAGTCTTTGCTCCTCTAATTTTATTTTTGCTAACTCTAAAGCTAATTCACTTTCCCTATGAGTTGCACTTTCTGCTTGGCTAGGCTGGCATAAAGGTGTATCACTTGCCAATAGTTGTTCATCAATACAATGTTGTAATATTTCATTCACCAAAGTCCACTTTTTATCTGCGACATTTAATTCTAGGCCAAATTCCTGGCCTAACAATACTAAATTAGACTTTTTAAGTTTCTTTATCTCTACCACTGAAGGCTCCCTTGCCAGTTTCTGCATTTCAGAAGACATCACTAATAATTTTAGCTCCCAGCCAAAGAAAAAATTAAAAAATAAAAATTGGAAAAAAAAACAAAAATTTGCACGGCCCCTAACACAAGGCCACACTAACCTTAATCGTGAAGGGATCCAGCTGGGTGTCCAGTCAGTGCAAGAATGTCCTTTGCTAGATGAGCTGGACCCTAGGCTAGCACACAACCGTTCTGCGGAAATAAAAAATTTTAATTTTGGCACTCAAGAATCTAATTTTTTACACTTATAATGTTCCTCCCGGACTGGCCAACCACTTGTTACAAATGATATGATTGGGGCTTCTATGGGGTACTGGTACTATTAAGGGGTATAGGTAGTTAGAAGACAAGAGTATCAAATATGGGAGAGCTAAAAGGCCCGGCCCCCAAAATAAACTATCCACAGTAGTAATAACTTGCTACAAGACCAAATATGTTAGTCTAAGGGTTGATCACTGCGCTCCCACCTTGGAAGAAGAGATACTCTGTAATTCATGTACTTATTTATTAACCCGTTAACAACCCCCCATATACACTCACACCAATAACAATAATAATAATAACTTTACCACACTATCTTACGTTAAAAGCCTTGGTCCACGTAGGCAGGATACAAGGTTTACACTAATAACAAGCTAGGGTAAAGTACTACTGGATAAGCACTGAAGCTGGATGCAGCTTAGGGTAGTGAAACCATGTGGGACCCTAATACAAAACACAACACTTAGGGGTACCCAAACACTGGCAAAATACTATCCCCAGGTCTCACCAATCGTTACTACCAGAGTAGGCACACTCACTAATGCCCTGTACTTAGCTTAAGGATACAGGAACTTCAGGTAAGGGAAATAAGTAAGAGGAGAAGGAAGGAGAGTAGGGATACAGCCACAGAGTAGGTCTTAACCTCACGCCACCAGCCAAGAGAAGACCGAGCTAGCCACCAGCTGCCTCCCTCATGTTGTGGTGCCGGGAGGAGCCTAATTGATCGTGCAGCTAAGCACATTAAAGATCTTCCCCTATGAAACGTATTGTTACTTTATGAATGATTAGAAAGTATTAGTAAGCAAAGTTGGTGCCTATGTTATTATTTAATAATCAACCCCCAGCTCAGTCTTTAAATGCTCTTTGAGAAACAATAATAGTCTTACGTCTGGCAGGGAAGATACAAACAATTGACATTCTAGATGCCCAACTGTACTACCAGAAAGTTTAATAGCTCAATTTTGACCTCTGGTTTCCACTGGAGAACCCAGGGTCGTAACAACACTCTAGGGGTGTTGTCTAGAGATAATTAGAAGGTAGGGCTAGGTAGAGCATAGAGCCACTTGTTAGAGCCGTAGGTTTCATGCGCTCTATGCTGATTACTCGAAGCTTTCAGGGGAGGGAGAGTGAACGGGTTTCAGACGTGAGTCAGTCTTGGAGGACCGCGAATCATTACCTGTTTCGTACCTGTTTCGTGAACGGTACCTGGGGTGTGTTGACAGTGGTCGACCGTCTGGTGGCCCTGACGGTAGTCTTTGGGCTCTGTCACTGCACATCTGTAGGTTGTATAGTAATAGACAGACAGAGTATACCAAATTATCATTTCCACTTCTGCTAAATGAATTATTTCAACATTGACAGACACGTATTATATAGCTGACGATCACTGCCTGCAGTGAATCACAAAAGTTAATGCTGTACAAATATCGCTGTAAATCATGTATTATGTTCTAGTGCAGTTAAATGCTGTATTTTGTATCGTGAACAAAACGTATTGTTTTAAGGTTATTGCAAATGATTATCGAACAGCTCGTCGTATTATAATACACATATTGTCGTTTTTAACGGCGATGGGAAAGATAACACTCACACTCACACACACACACACACACACACACACACACACACACACACACACACACACACACACACACACACACACACTCTCTCTCTCTCTCTCTCTCTCTCTCTCTCTCTCTCTCTCTCTCTCTCTCTCTCTCTCTCTCTCTCTCTCTCTCTCTCTCTCTCTCTCTCTCTCTCTCAGCGAAGCCACACTCCACAGGGCCAGCTCGTCATATCCTCAGCTCTCCTGTATATTATCTCTGTTGACATTCCGCTCAGGGCCATATGTTGCGCCGGCCTGACTGTTGGTGGCTCCTGTCTCACTAGTGGCCCTGGTCCATACTAGTGGCCCTGGTCCATACTAGTGGCCCTGGTCCATACTAGTGGCCCTGGTCCATACTAGTGGCCCTGGTCCATACTAGTGGCCCTGGTCCATACTAGTGGCCCTGGTCCATACTAGTGGCCCTGGTCCATACTAGTGGCCTGGGCCCATTCTCGTACGCCTCCATCAACATCCTTACCCTGGTCTTGTCTGACTTCGGGTTAGTGTGTGGGGGTGGTTTAAGGTCTAACAACCACGGTAGGGTTATTAAGGTGACCACAAAAGCAGCGGCTGTATTGAGTCCCGGACCATGGCTAACTCTTAGTGTATATACACCAAGAAATGGGAGGTAACCCTCTCGGTGTATGTATCTCTCTGTATCTTATGTATTGGGTTCGGGTCGGCTGTGTGAAACTTGAGTGCTGCTCTGTTTATGCTATGTTTCAGGGGCAGCCTGTTTCCTGTTTTAGGCCATAGCAAAGGTTATGTTTGCAGTTTTAGGGTGTTAAGAGGGCACTGTTTGTCTCTTTAGGGGTGTAGATTAAGCGATGTTTGCTCTCTAAATTCTGAGGGTGTAGAAATAGCTGAGTTCTGACACTGGAGACAGCTGGGGGCACTGACCCGCTGTTTAAGACACACAAAAGGAGGGGATTTGCAATTCTAGGGAACAGAAAAGGCTGTGTCTGTCTTTTATAGTCCAAAAAGCTGGATATCTGTTGTTTTCTTAGTGGAGAAAAAAGTGATATTTGCTTTTTATTACGTACAAAAAGGGGCAATAACTCCTTTTTTTTCTTTTAACCGTCTTCAGTTTCAGTATAAAAAAGAGTGGCAGTACCTCCTTTTTTAGTATGTAGGAATATAGCATGCTCTTTTTATGGTACAGAGAGAGAGAGAGAGAGAGAGAGAGAGAGAGAGAGAGAGAGAGAGAGAGAGAGAGCGGGCCATATGTATGCTGTTTTATATGTAGAAATTCCCATGAATGTTTTTTTTAAATGACGGAAGGCCCACTTTTTTTTTTAGAATAAAGGGGTTATGCCTAGAGGTGTTGCATGCTACAACAGACATGTCTATAGCCATGGGAGAAGGCTCGAATATTGTGTTTTAGCGTGGGAGAAGGCTGGTGTATAGTGTTTTAGTGTGTGGGCTGTTGTTATAGCTTAAAAAGTGAAAGAAAAATGAACGCAGGGAGAGTGAGATGAAAGACAGACAGACAGACAGACAGACAGACAGACAGACAGACAGACAGACAGACAGACAGACAGACAGACAGTCAGACAGACAGACATGTGCATCAAGATGAGGATAATAGGAATATAATGTCAAGTTAAAGGTCCCTCATGCCTCACATCTCGTGTGTGTGTGTGTGTGTGTGTGTGTGTGTGTGTGTGTGTGTGTGTGTCTGTGTGTGTGTGTGTGTGTGTGTGTGTGTGTGTGTGTGTGTGTGTGTGTGTGTGTGTGTGTGTGTGTGTGTGTGTGTGTGTGTCTGTCTGTCTGTCTGTCTGTGTGTGTGTGTGTGTGTGTGTGTGTGTGTGTGTGTGTGTGTGTGTGTGTGTCTGTGTGTGTGTGTGTGTGTGTGTGTGTTCTACTCACACTCACCTACTCCCCACACACACACACACACACACTAAGGTATTCTCTCTCTCATGGCTCCATTTTGTATTTCTGTAGCCTACACAGGTAGGGAAGCTCTTGGGTACGGTTGATAGACTTATTTTGTACGCCAAATACAAAGGACAGACAGCTGCTGTGTGCGAAATACAGTTATTAGGTGTTCTGTAATTAATTATTTTGTGCTAGACGGCAGTGGATGCTCAATACAGGTGTTAGATGTATGGTAGGTGCACAATACAGGTGTTAGATAGATGTTGATGCACAATACAGGTGTTAGATGTATGGTAGGTGCACAATACAGGTGTTAGATGTATGGTAGGTGCACAATACAGTTGTTAGATGTATGATAGGTGCACAATACAGGTGTTAGATGTATGGTAGGTGCACAATACAGGTGTTAGATGTATGGTAGGTGCACAATACAGGTGTTAGATAGATGTTGATGCACAATACAGGTGTTAGATGTATGGTAGGTGCACAATACAGGTGTTAGATGTATAGTGGATGCACAATACAGGTGTTAGACATAGCACAGGGCAGGACATAGCCCGCACCATCTCAACATCTGTTGTACCTCAGAAGCAAAGATTTGCAGCGCGGGGAATGGTGCCATCAGCACTGGCACAGTTAGCTTGATCATGATGGCTGTAAAGAGCTGAAGCTGGCAGGACACAGGCGGGGACACAGGCGGGGACACAGACGGAGGACACAGACGGAGGACACAGGCGGAGGACACAGGCAGGGACACAGGCGGGGACACAGACGGAGGACACAGACGGAGGACACAGGCGGGACACAGGCGGGGACACAGGCGGGGACACAGACGGAGGACACAGGCGGGGACACAGGCGGGACACAGGCGGGGACACAGGCGGGGACACAGGCGGAGGACACAGACGGAGGACACAGGCGGGACACAGGCAGGGACACAGGCGGGGACACAGACGGAGGACACAGACGGAGGACACAGGCGGGACACAGGCAGGGACACAGGCGGGGACACAGACGGAGGACACAGACGGAGGACACAGGCGGGACACAGGCGGGGACACAGGCGGGGACACAGGCGGGGACACAGGCGGGGACACAGGCGGGGACACAGGCGGGGACACAGACGGGGACACAGGCGGAGGACACAGGCGGGGACACAGACGGAGGACACAGGCGGGGACACAGGCGGGGACACAGGCGGGGACACAGGCGGGGACACAGACGGAGGACACAGACGGAGGACACAGGCGGGGACACAGGCGGGGACACAGACGGGGACACAGGCGGGGACACAGGCGGGGACACAGGCGGGGACACAGGCGGGGACACAGACGGAGGACACAGGCGGGACACAGGCAGGGACACAGGCGAACAAGAGACAAGCGTTTACAAGAAGACAACGATAATGAGGTTATTTCCATGCTTTACATTTGACCTTATTGTTCTGCTCGCCCGTCTTTTGTGACGGGATTCTCTGTCTCTCTCTCTCTCTCTGTCTCTCTCTCTCTCTCTCTCTCTCTCTCTCTCTCTCTCTCTCTCTCTCTCTCTCTCTAAAGGTTCTGGTAGCACCCAGAATTAAAGTCAAAATCTCTACCAATTATTCCTTTTGACAGGTGAAATCCCAGACGCGGTGAGGCTAAGTCTCTCTCTCTCTCCGTCCTTGTCTGAGCGGGAGCTGACATTCTCCTAGGGTTGGATAGCAGGAGCTGACAGTGTCCTGGGGTTGGATAGCAGGAGCTGACAGTGTCCTGGGGTTGGATAGCAGGAGCTGACAGTGTCCTGGGGTTGGATAGCAGGAGCTGACAGTGTCCTGGGGTTGGATAGCAGGAGCTGACAGTGTCCTGGGGTTGGATAGCAGGAGCTGACAGTGTCCTGGGGTTGGATAGCAGGAGGTGACAGTGTCCTGGGGTTGGATAGCAGGAGCTGACAGCCTCCTAGGGTTGGATAGCAGGAGCTGACAGTGTCCTGGGGTTGGATAGCAGGGGCTGACAGTGTCCTGGGGTTGGATAGCAGGGGCTGACAGTGTCCTGGGGTTGGATAGCAGGGGCTGACAGTGTCCTGGGGTTGGATAGCAGGAGCTGACAGTGTCCTGGGGTTGGATAGCAGGAGCTGACAGCCTCCTAGGGTTGGATAGCAGGAGCTGACAGTGTCCTGGGGTTGGATAGCAGGAGCTGACAGTATTTATGGCTATCTGCGGCTTGTGATGTCCAGATCTGCGCCGGCGGAAATGTACAATGTTCTTTCACTGTCTCCACAGTTCGCTGACAGGCTGGAACTGGCTGGCTGACATACTGTCAGCAATACACACACACACACACACACCTGCAACACACTTGGTAGCACAACACATCTGCAACTTTCCTAGCTGGTACTACCACACAAATCTACACACCTGCTAAGCCAATACACATCTGGTAACAACATACCTGGCGGCTCGACACACACACCTGCAACTTAACTGAAGGACAATTAGGTGTACCAACGGAGAGAGAGAGAGAGAGAGAGAGAGAGAGAGAGAGAGAGAGAGAGAGAGAGAGAGAGAGAGAGAGAGAGAGAGAGAGAGAGAGAGAGAGAGAGAGTAAAGAGTATGGTATAAGACCAGGTTAATGAGATGTGTGAGAAGGAAGGGGAAGTTCTCAGAGGGAAGGGAATGGAAAAGGGGAAGAGAAGGGGGCCGAGGGAAGGGATTCGGGACAGAAGTATACCTGATCGATTTCATTTTTACGTCTTCATAAAGCTGGGGATATGTGTGTGTGTTCTGAAGGCCCCCGAGCGTGGGTATTTCTGGCGTCGACGCTCCTGTTGTTATTGAGGTCGTGGTCGGCGCTGCCAACTTGTTTCCTCTAGTTGTGATACCAGTGTTGTTGGTTCGGATCAGTTGGTTATGTTGGCTGCCATGTGGTTGTGTGGCGGGGGTGTTGGTGTGGGAGAGAGGGAGAGAGGGAGGGAGGGAAGGCAGTGGTGATGGTGGGAGGGAGTTTTACAGTCAGACCAGCTGGTCACCAATGACCCGTAATGTGGATATTTTTCAAGATAAGCTTCGTATCGCTCCGACGCTCTGTACACGCGCGTGCGACGTGCATATGCGAGCACGTGTGTGAGAGTACACACACACACACACACACACACACACACACACACACACACACACACACACACACACACACACACACACACACACACACATATATATATATATATATATATATATATATATATATATATATATATATATATATAATATATCCTTCTCATCCCTCTATCCACAACCATCCCCCCACCCCTTCCTCTCCACTACCAGTGGGGACAAGTCTGGCCATTACTACAGCTCTGCTATCAACAGTTTCTGCAAAAATTCCACTTCCATTCTTACCTTTAGTTGGGATTTTTCACGTTAGCGGGGGAGGGGGGGGGGAGGGGGAGGGGGAGGAGGAGGGGGGGGCGCCGTAATGGTCTGGCTCTGTTTAATTGACCACTTTCGTAATGATGTTGTTGAATCGTTAGCGTTTGATTCACTTAACTGCCAGGGAGAGACAAATGCGTGTGTGTGTGTGTGTGTGTGTGTGTGTGTGTGTGTGTGTGTGTGTGTGTGTGTGTGTGTGTGTGTGTGTGTGTGTGTGTGTGTGTGTGTGTGTGTGTGTGTGTGTGTGTGTGTGTGTATGTGTGTGTGTGTGTGTGTGTGTGTGTGTGTGTGTGTGTGTGTGTGTGTATGCGTGTGTGTGTGTGTGTGTGTTTGTGTTCGTGTGCGTGCATATATACGCTGAATTGTGCTCACCCAATTGTGCGTGCGGGGGGTTGAGCTCTGGCTCTTTAGTCCCGCCTCTCAACTGTCAATCAACTGATGTACAGATTCCTGAGCCTATTGGGCTCTATCATATCTTCATTTGAAACTGTGTATGGAGTCAGCCTCCACCACATCACTGCCTAATGCATTCCATTTGTTAATTACTGTGACACTGAAAATCTCTCTCTCTCTCTCTCTCTCTCTCTCTCTCTCTCTCTCTCTCTCTCTCTCTCTCTCTCTCTCTCTCTCTCTCTCTCTCTCTCTCTCTCTCTCTCTCTCTCTCCAGGTCTCCTTTGGTGTTCCAGGACCTTCCAGGTCACCTTGGTTCAATTCCTAATGAAAGTAGATTCATTCTAGTGTTCGGGGTCGATTCCAGTTTGTCCTCAGGTCAGTTCCAGATCACTTCCGATAAATTCAAGCGCGGTGCCTTTCAGTCTGAAACTGCCGTGCCAATTGATAGGCCATTCTACGTCTGATTCCCAATTGACGCAGGTCACTAGAGGTCAAAGGTGCTTCTCGACTCCTCTGTTCGCTAATTGCTCAGAGAGTAATTACACGAACGTGGAGGTAGTTGGTATCCACCGATGAACCATGACACCCCCTCCCCCCCCCTCTTCCGCGAGGTACACTTAACCCCCCCCCCCCCCCAAGAGGCAAATGATGACCCCCCCCCCTCCCTCGGTTGCTAATGACTGGAGGGTCCTAATTGCTCTGTGATTGCGCGCTCCGGGCGCGCGTTCATTGGTTGCTGGTGACGCTTAATTTAGCGCAGTTCTTTAATTAGCGATTTATGTGACACGCCTCCTGATGCTCTGCTTTTATTTGCTTGGTGTAGTGTTCGTAGTGTGAGGTGACCGCTAGGTGTAGTGTCCGTAGTGTGAGGTGTCCGCTTGGTGTAGTGTCCGTAGTGTGAGGTGACCGCTATGTGTAGTGTCCGTAGTGTGAGGTGACCGCTATGTGTAGTGTTCGTAGTGTGAGGTGTCCGCTTGGTGTAGTGTTCGTAGTGTGAGGTGACCGCTATGTGTAGTGTTCGTAGTGTGAGGTGTCCGCTTGGTGTAGTGTTCGTAGTGTGCGGTGACCGCTAGGTGTAGTGTTCGTAGTGTGAGGTGACCGCTATGTGTAGTGTTCGTAGTGTGAGGTGTCCGCTTGGTGTAGTGTTCGTAGTGTGAGGTGACCGCTATGTGTAGTGTTCGTAGTGTGAGGTGACCGCTATGTGTAGTGTTCGTAGTGTGAGGTGTCCGCTTGGTGTAGTGTTCGTAGTGTGAGGTGACCGCTATGTGTAGTGTTCGTAGTGTGAGGTGTCCGCTTGGTGTAGTGTCCGTAGTGTGAGGTGACCGCTAGGTGTAGTGTCCGTAGTGTGAGGTGTCCGCTTGGTGTAGTGTCCGTAGTGTGAGGTGACCGCTATGTGTAGTGTCCGTAGTGTGAGGTGTCCGCTTGGTGTAGTGTCCGTAGTGTGAGGTGACCGCTAGGTGTAGTGTCCGTAGTGTGAGGTGACCGCTAGGTGTAGTGTCCGTAGTGTGAGGTGTCCGCTTGGTGTAGTGTCCGTAGTGTGAGGTGACCGCTAGGTGTAGTGTCCGTAGTGTGAGGTGACCGCTAGGTGTAGTGTCCGTAGTGTGAGGTGTCCGCTTGGTGTAGTGTCCGTAGTGTGAGGTGACCGCTAGGTGTAGTGTTCGTAGTGTGAGGTGACCGCTAGGTGTAGTGTTCGTAGTGTGAGGTGACCGCTAGGTGTAGTGTCCGTAGTGTGAGGTGACCGCTAGGTGTAGTGTCCGTAGTGTGAGGTGACCGCTAGGTGTAGTGTCCGTAGTGTGAGGTGTCCGCTTGGTGTAGTGTCCGTAGTGTGAGGTGACCGCTATGTGTAGTGTCCGTAGTGTGAGGTGTCCGCTTGGTGTAGTGTCCGTAGTGTGAGGTGACCGCTAGGTGTAGTGTCCGTAGTGTGAGGTGACCGCTAGGTGTAGTGTCCGTAGTGTGAGGTGTCCGCTTGGTGTAGTGTCCGTAGTGTGAGGTGACCGCTAGGTGTAGTGTTCGTAGTGTGAGGTGACCGCTAGGTGTAGTGTTCGTAGTGTGAGGTGACCGCTAGGTGTAGTGTCCGTAGTGTGAGGTGACCGCTAGGTGTAGTGTCCGTAGTGTGAGGTGACCGCTTGGTGTAGTGTCCGTAGTGTGAGGTGTCCGCTTGGTGTAGTGTCCGTAGTGTGAGGTGACCGCTTGGTGTAGTGTCCGTAGTGTGCGGTGTCCGCTTGGTGTAGTGTTCGTAGTGTGCGGTGTCCGCTTGGTGTAGTGTTCGTAGTGTGCGGTGTCCGCTTGGTGTAGTGTCCGTAGTGTGAGGTGACCGCTAGGTGTAGTGTCCGTAGTGTGCGGTGACCGATAGGTGTAGTGTCCGTAGTGTGCGGTGACCGCTAGGTGTAGTGTCCGTAGTGTGAGGTGACCGATAGGTGTAGTGTTCGTAGTGTGCGGTGACCGCTAGGTGTAGTGTCCGTAGTGTGCGGTGACCGCTAGGTGTAGTGTCCGTAGTGTGCGGTGACCGATAGGTGTAGTGTCCGTAGTGTGCGGTGACCGCTAGGTGTAGTGTCCGTAGTGTGCGGTGACCGCTAGGTGTAGTGTCCGTAGTGTGCGGTGACCGCTAGGTGTAGTGTCCGTAGTGTGCGGTGACCGCTAACTAAACTAAACTGCCGCAACTAAATGGGTTGTGGGTTGCCCACTAGCCCAACCCACTCAGTAATACTGACCCCACTTCTCCCTCACCCTTCTATCCACCTTCCACCCATCCACACTACCACAACTCATCCACCTCTACCCACTTGCCCCTCCCCACCACCCTATTCCCCACAGTCACAATAACGTGGCTAAAGTAACATGACCAGACCACACACTAGAAGGTGAAGGGACGACGACGTTTCGGTCCGTCCTGGACCATTCTCAAGTCGATTGTGACTTGGTAATGGTTCCAGGACGGACCGAAACGTCGTCGTCGTCCCTTCACATTCTAGTGTGTGGTCTGGTCATCTAGCAATGAAGAGCAATAGCCACCAAACTCCAGCTTCCAGGACGCCTGGAGCCGCTTCCAGAAATTCCAGGAAAGTGACATCAAGCCTATTGTCATTGTCCCCCCCCCCCTACTAGTCTTCCCCCCCCATTTTGCGACCCACAACAGTTTCCTTAACCCCTGGGTACATGTTTACTGCTAGTGAAGAGACGCATCAGGTGAAAGGAAATGTGCCCAATCGTCTGTGTCCGAGGATCGAACTCGGGAACCTCGGTTGTGAGTCGACGACGTCGATTACTGCGCCACTTGACCCATGAAACCCATTAAATATGAGACCTGTGACGGCTGTCGAAATCATCAATATAGCTATTCCGTGCCAGTATCTTGAGATGATTTCGGGGCTTAGTGTCCCCCGCGGCCCGGTCCTCGACCAGGCCTCCACCCCCAGGAAGCAGCCCGTGGCAGCTGACTAACTCCAAGGTACCTATTTACTGCTAGGTAATAGGGGGGCCTCAGGATGCAAGAAACTCTGCCCATTGTTTCTCGCCGGCGCCTGGGATCGAACCCAGGATCACGCGTACAGTGTTCTGTCCGCTCAGCCACCGGCCTCTCGTACGACGACAAAATCATTAGGACATTGTCGTAATGACCGAAAAACACTAAATAACACCTATACACGCTGGCTACACCTAGTGAGGTTTGTGTTGTTTCATTTGTAGTCAGAACCTGGTGCCAGATTCACGAAGCAGTTACGCCAGCACTTACGAACCTGTTCATCTTTTCTCAATCTTTGGCGGCTTTGTTTACAATTATTAAACGGTTAATGAGCTCCGAAGCACCAGGAGGCTGTTTATAACAATAACAACAGTTGAATGGGAAGTTTTCATGCTTGTAAACTGTTTAATAAATGTAACCAAAGCCGTCAAAGATTGAGGAAAGATGTACACGTTCGTAAGTGCTTTCGTGAATCTGGCCCCTGGACTCTGGGAACAGTCACGGTGACCCAGATAATTCTAATCTAGCGAATTCTGTCTTTTATTGTTCAGAAATCAAGGTCATACCCGCACTGTATGATTCATACCCGCACTGTATGGTTCATAACCGCACTGTATGGTTCATACCCGCACTGTATGGTTCATAACCGCACTGTATGGTTCATACCCGCACTGTATGGTTCATACCCGCATTGTATGGTTCATACCCGCACTGTATGGTTCATACCCGCACTGTATGGTTCATACCCCACACTGTATGGTTCATACCCGCACTGTATGGTTCATAACCGCATTGTATGGTTCATACCCGCACTGTATGGTTCATACCCGCATTGTATGGTTCATATCCGCACTGTATGGTTCATACCCCGCACTGTATGGTTCATACCCGCACTGTATGGTTCATACCCACACTGTATGGTTCATACCCACACTGTATTTTTCATAACCGCATTGTATGGTTCATACCCGCACTGTATGGTTCATACCCCGCACTGTATGATTCATACCCACACTGTATGGTTCATACCCCGCACTGTATGGTTCATACCCACACTGTATGGTTCATACCCGCACTGTATGGTTCATACCCACACTGTATGGTTCATACCCGCACTGTATGGTTCATACCCGCATTGTATAGTTCATACGCGCACTGTAGGGTTCATACCCACACTGTATGGTTCATACCCACACTGTATGGTT
Source organism: Procambarus clarkii (assembly GCF_040958095.1). NCBI lineage: Eukaryota > Metazoa > Arthropoda > Malacostraca > Decapoda > Cambaridae > Procambarus > Procambarus clarkii. The sequence goes on from NC_091230.1 coordinate 20,156,851, forward strand.
CATACCCGCACTGAATGGTTCATACCCACACTGTATGGTTCATACCCGCACTGTATGGTTCATACCCACACTGTATGGTTCATACCCGCACTGTATGGTTCATACCCGCATTGTATGGTTCATACCCACATTGTATGGTTCCCATACCTGGAAGGTATATGGATAATCCCCTGGTTAAGAGCCTCTGGTCTAAAAGAGGCTCCAGGGTGTCTCATGTCAGCCTTGACCAACCTCACATAACAAGTCATGAGGGGACATGATCACCACATACAAAATATTAGCAAGAATCGACCAAATTGACAAAGAGGAATTCCTGAAACCGTTGACCTCAAGAACAAAGAATTCGTAGATTCATGCTAAGGAAACAAAGGTACCACAAGGAAATTTGAAAGTTATATTTTGAGTGGCAGACGGTTGGGACAAGTGAGAAAGTGGTGGAGGCCAAAACCGTCAGTAGTTTCAAAGCTACGACAAAGAGATCTGGGAAGACGGGACACCACGAGCGTAGCTCTCATCCTGTAACTACACTTAGGTAATTACACATACACACAAGGGGTGTAGACCCTGAATAATGTGAAAGATACACGACTATACACCCTTGTAACGACATGCTTGGGTGCCTTTGGTATTATGTATATTGGTAGCATGTATATATTAATATGTGCATACATACATGAATGAATACATAAGTGGATTCTTGTTTGATCAGAAAGAGCTCCAGCTCTTGGTCTCTGCGGCTTTGATTCATTAATCAACTAGTGGGATGCCTTTCCGAATTCCTTTGACGTTGAGTTTACATTTGAATTCACGTGTGGAGTGGACTGTGTCCTCTCCCAGCGCCTCACAGGCTCTACAGTATACCCAGTGCGAGGTATACCCAACTTCTAGGTGTATACACATTATCCTGAAGTATATCCAGAACTGAGGTATTCTTGGTGGTTGATCAGCAAGCAATTGTGGTTACCTTAACATATTCTTAAAGCTCAGCCTTCTTAAGGTGCTCCTGGCTGTGCCCTGGTTGTGAATACTGTATCTTCTTAAGGTTATCTTGAGATGATTTCGGGGCTTTAGTGTCCCCGCGGCCCGGTCCTCGACCAGGCCTCCACCCCCAGGAAGCAGCCCGTGACAGCTGACTAACACACGCCTTTAATGTCGCCTTTTTCTAAAATTCTTAAGGAGGGGCGAGGGGGGGTTTCTAGTCACAAGTGTTTTGTTGATTTGTTTTTAGTTTGGTGGTGACACTGGTTGGGCAGCCTCCGCCACCAGCCACGGGAGTATTAAGTCTGGTCCTATTGATTTGGTTGCATCTAATTCCTGTAAGTGGGTAATTCCTCTACACTGTCACACACACACACACACACACACACACACACACACACACACACACACACACACACACACACACACACACACACACACACACACACACACACACACGTGTGTACATTGTGTGTGTGTGTGTGGGTCTAATTATACATCTCTGTTGTCTTTATTTCTCGACATTTGTATCTTGACAAAATTTGCTGTGGTTGAGCTTCAGCTCATGGGCTGGGCTGGTCAATGGCGTGAATCCCGGCCGTGTCCCTCCCTCCCTCCCTCCCTCCCTCTCTCCCTCCCGCCCCTGTATAAACAGGTGTGTGTGTGGGCGTGCATACACCTGTGTATTGATTTTTGTTTCCGTAATAACTGGGAAGCAGCTTCAAGCCCACCTTACGCCCCCCCCCTTCAACCCCAACCCCCCAACCCCACCTTCTCTCTCTTCCCACATCTCCCTTCCTCTCATCACCCCCCCACCCCCACCCCCCACCCCAACCGCAGAATGCAAATCCGCCATTAGAACATGTATTTCATTGTCTGAATTCTGTAATAATATATTTGCACGTGATGAAATCTGTGGACTCTTCTGCGGCGAGTATTTCATCTCCACCAACCTCATGGGGGTCGCCAAGAGAGCCGAGTTCTCTTAAATGCGGGGCAATGTGGAACCTACCCCCCGAATCGCCTATGACAGCCCACCCACCCCAACCAGTCACCAGGCAAAGTTTATATGTGTATATAAGTGTGATATATATATATATATATATATATATATATATATATATATATATATATATATATATATATATAATATAATGTGTGATAGTTTTTTTGTTACCATACTTGGAGATCATGCAAAAGTTGCTTAATGGTCTCTTTCTTTTAAATATGCATAATAGGTTTTCTTAATGCATTCCAAATGGAGAAGATGGCCAGGTCTGTGTTGTTGAACCTTGAGGGTATAGTGGTGGCTGTGGTGGTGGTGGTGGTGGGTGTGGTGGTGGTGGTAGTGGTGGTGGTGGTGGTGGTGGTGGTGGTGGTGGTAGTGGTGGTGGTGGTGGGTATGGTGGTAGTGGTGGTGGTGGTGGGTGTGGTGGTGGGTGTGGTGGTGGTGGGTATGGTGGTGGTGGTGGTGGTGGTGGGTGTGGTGGTGGGTATGGTGGTGGTGGTGGTGGTGGTTTTGGTGGTTCTGGTGGTGGTGGGTGTGGTTATCTGGTAAGGGGGGGAGTGGGGGTGTAATCCTGCTATTGTTAGGAGGGGAGGGGGAGTTCATATAGAGATGGGGGTGGAGTTGGGGGGATGGGGGGGGGGGGCATGCTTCAGGAAGAAGAGGGAGGGGGGGGGTGACAGCAGACAATGTTGGCAAAGTGGGAACACACTCGCCCTACGCTTCGATTTGGTCTGGGTTCGCGGCCTGCCCGGGAAGGATTGACTGGGCACCTATCCTTAAACTGTTCGTCCCAGCAATAATTGCATACCTGGTTGTTAACCGATTCGCGGTTTGTGTTCCTGTGTAAACTACAGGAGCGACGCTAAACAGGGGCATCACATAGGGTAAACTCGAACCCCGCTAACAGGGGGCAAACGTTGTATGGTCCTGTAGCCACTCGCGTTAAACATGAGGTCCTGTAGAATGAAGGAGGAGGAGGACAAAAGGAGGATGGAACAGTGAAAATAAGAGATAGAGAAAAATGGAGAGGAAATAATAACGAAAACAATGCAAATGAGAGATAAAAAGGTAGGAAAGAAGAGAGAAAGATAAGAGAACAAAGAAAAAACTAAGAAACAAATGAAGTAAAAAGATAATTAACTAATCCAGCTAAAAA
>NC_091230.1:20164993-20263713 GCF_040958095.1 Procambarus clarkii
ACCCTACCCACATACTCACCTGGGGCCACCCTACCCACATACTCACCTGGGGCCACCCTACCCACATACTCACCTGGGGTCACCCACCCACATACTCACCTGGGGCCACCCTACCCACATACTCACCTGGGGCCACCCTACCCACATACTCACCTGGGGCCACCCTATCCACATACTCACCTGGGGCCACCCTACCCACATACTCACCTGGGGCCACCCACCCACATACTCACCTAGGGTCACCCTACCCACATACTCACCTGGGGCCACCCTACCCACATACTCACCTGGGGCCACCCTACCCACATACTCACCTGGGGCCACCCTACCCACATACTCACCTGGGGCCACCCTACCCACATACTCACCTGGGGCCACCCTACCCACATACTCTCCTGGGGCCACCCTACCCACATACTCACCTGGGGTCACCCACCCACATACTCACCTGGGGCACCCACCCACATACTCACCTGGGGTCACCCACCCACATACTCACCTGGGGCCACCCTACCCACATACTCACCTGGGGCCACCCTACCCACATACTCTCCTGGGGCCACCCTACCCACATACTCACCTGGGTCACCCACCCACATACTCACCTGGGGTCACCTACCCACATACTCACCTGGGTAACCCATCCACATACTTCCCCGACTCACCTCTATACCAGCAAGTCTGACCTCTTATCCTGTCCCATATCTTACGAGTGGCATCTCTCCCTTACACTTGAGGGAGTGTTTAAGGACTCTTCCTTCACTGCCTCATTCCTTATTCCACGGTTTTTCTCCTCACACTCACATGCAGTGGATTTGAAGGAGGAGGAAGGAGGGTGAGGGGGGGGGGAGAGGAAGAAGGGAGGGAAGAGGGGAAGGAACAGAAAGGTGCTACATACTCCCCCTTCCCTCCTCCTCTTCCAGCATCCCCCTCCCACAACATTATCAGCCAACTTTTCCAGCCTCCCAGATCTCCAGCCGTCCGCATCTTCAAGAAAAGTTTCCTCCAACTCGTCCTCTTCTGTTGGAGATCCTGGGCCCTTTTCTGGTGTCTCTCTCTCTCTCCCTCTCTCTCTCTCTCTCTCTCTCTCTCTCTCTCTCTCTCTCTCTCTCTCTCTCTCTCTCTCTCTCTCTCTCTCTCTGAGTGGCTGGTGGCCACTCAGCCTCCTTGTGTGTGTGTGTGGTGTGCGTGTGTGTGTGTGTGTGTAGTCTGTGTGGTGTGTCTGTGTGGTGTGTGTGCGCGTGTGTGTGTGCGCGTGTGTGTGTGTGTGTGTGCGTGTGTGTGTGTGTGTGTGGTGTGTGTGCGTGTGTGTGTGTGTGTGTGTGTGTGTGTGTGTGTGTGTGTGCGCGTGTGTGTGTGCGCGTACTCACCTAATTGTGCTTGCGGGGGTTGAGCTCTGGCTCTTTGGTCCCGCCTCTCAACCGTCAATCAACTGGTGTACAGATTCCTGAGCCTATTGGGCTCTATCATATCTACATTTGAAACTGTGAATGGAGTCAGCCTCCACCACATCACTTCCTAATGCATTCCATTTGCTAACTACTCTGACACTGAAAAAGTTCTTTCTAACGTCTCTGTGGCTCATTTGGGTACTCAGCTTCCACCTGTGTCCCCTTGTTCGCGGCCCACCAGTGTTGAAAAGTTCATCCTTGTTTACCCGGTCGATTCCCCTGAGGATTTTGTAGGTTGTGATCATGTCCCCCCTTACTCTTCTGTCTTCCAGTGTCGTGAGGTGCATTTCCCGCAGCCTTTCCTCATAACTCATGCCTCTTAGTTCTGGGACTAGTCTAGTAGCATACCTTTGGACTTTTTCCAGCTTCGTCTTGTGCTTGACAAGGTACGGGCTCCATGCTGGGGCCGCATACTCCAGGATTGGTCTTACATATGTGGTGTACAAGATTCTGAATGATTCCTTACACAGGTTCCTGAACGCCGTTCTGATGTTAGCCAGCCTCGCATATGCCGCAGACGTTATTCTCTTTATGTGGGCTTCAGGAGACAGGTTTGGTGTGATATCAACTCCTAGATCTTTCTCTCTGTCTGTTTGATCTTTAGCTAGATCTTTAGCTAAATCTTTAGCTAGATCGAGCTAGATCTTTCTCTCTGTCGCGTGTGTGTGTGTGTGTGTGTGTGTGTGTGTGTGTGTGTGTGTGTGTGTGTGTGTGTGTGTGTGTGTGTGTGTGTGTGTGCGCGTGTGTGTGTGTGCGTGTGTGTGTGTGTGTGTGTGTGTGTGTGTGTGTGTGTGTGTGTGTGTGTGTGTGTGTGTGTGTGTGTGTGTGTGTGTGTGCGCGTGTGTGTGTGCGCGTGTGTGTGTGTGTGTGTGCGTGTGTGTGTGTGTGTGTGGTGTGTGTGCGTGTGTGTGTGTGTGTGTGTGTGTGTGTGTGTGTGTGTGTGCGCGTGTGTGTGTGCGCGTGTGTGTGTGTGTGTGTGTGTGTGTGTGTGTGTGTGTGTGTGTGTGTGTGTGTGTGTGTGTGTGTGTGTGTGTGTGTGCGCGTGTGTGTGTGTGCGTGTGTGTGTGTGTGTGTGTGTGTGTGTGTGTGTGTGTGTGTGTGTGTGTGTGTGTGTGTGTGTGTGTGTGTGTGTGTGTGTGTGTGTGTGTCACGTGCTCTATTACTTCCCACTCCCCCTCTCTCTTTCCCCTCCCTCAATACGCGAATATATTTCTATTTTGTTCACAAAAATGATTTTATATGGGATTATAACGTTCAATTCTGCGGGATTGGCGCGCGCGGCTCGCGTGCGCACCAAACAGCGGCCGCAAACAAGCCTGTGGTAGTTGGCTCGTTAGCCGGGGTAATTTGTGGTTTTATAGGTCATCACGGGTAGCCCAAAATAGTTGATATATTTTATCAAACGGCTTCATATTGAAGGGGGTGGGGTCTGGGAGGGGGGGAGGTTGTATTAAAGTTGTATGGGCCGGCTTGTGTTTTGTGATCATACGTATATGTAAACTTATTTGTTTTTATAGCAATAAGATTGAAGAAATCCACACGAGCTGTGATCAGGGTTCGAGCCTACGTCCGGGATGAACCCGGATTCACGGGTCTGTGCTTCGGAGAGGCTACAGGAGCCTCGTGTGGGCAGTACAGCCCGTCCTCCAAACAAAGATCCAAAAGTGATTCCATGCACCCGCCAAACCCCCTGTTTATGAATGAAAAGCGGTTTACACACGACTCACAACTGCTGACGTTCGAACATATCCGGAACAAGTGCTTCACTGACGAATTTTGTTCGAATCACGACGCTATAAATGCTTCACCCACGTACTACAAATACAAATAATCGCCAACAGAACCTAAACACCTAACCTAACCTAACCTATGCCTATATATGCACAATATGCCAATATATTATAATATTAATTTATACTTGAGAAAATTCCCGTTTTGAATGAACAGCATGTTAAAATTTATGAATGTGTCTGTGGGGTCGACCGCTGGATGGAATGGACTTGAGTCGAGGACGGGTTGGGGCAGTAGGACTTCAGGTTGTAATTCTCTTTTAAACATGTCGAGGCGTAGCGGACTAAGGCGCGTCTGGGAGCATCCTGGACGCAGGTTCGAATACCTCGTCACGGCCCTTGTGGATTTGTTCATTTGATGCATCACGCTATTGTGATTTGTGCAATAACTTAGACTGTTTTAACAAGAAACTTGATTTTGGGAGGATATGTATTTTTTTGTTTTGTTTTAATCTAGTGCAATATGACCACCTCCCCCCCCCTCTTACACCTCCCTACAACCCCCCCCCCCACTCCTCCCTCCCTACGAATCCCCCAGGCCCCCCCTCTCCCCCCTCTTAAGTTACTGTACCTGGTCGTGCCCTGTATCTCTATGTTTGAACGCCAACGAAACCATAATTCTTGTCGCTCTCCCCTCCCTCCCCTCCCTTCCCCTCTTCCTTCCCCTTCCCCTCTCCCTTTCTCTCCCCTTCCCTCCCTCTCCCACCAACACCTGATCCCAGCTTCACCAATAATGGGAAAACAGGAAACCGAGCTGGTTATACTGATCACGTCTGTAAACACTGAGCTTTGTGGAGCAGTCCTGGCCACGTAGATAATATACAAATTGCATAAAAACTGTATTTTGACCTGTATTTTAGCTTTTTGTTTTTAAATTAACGAGAACATTGTGGTTGCAGCGCCGCCATATCATTCCCGCCACAAAGTCCAAGCCACCAGCTGGAACTACGCCACCACCAATGAGGAGGAAGATCCCCGCGCCCTCGACCAATCAGAGCGCTACGTCGACCTCAGCTTCGCGCCTCCCTACAAACCGCCTCCAGAAGGCTACAAGGTGAGACGAATCACGACGCCTTAACCAATTGGTTTCTGATTGATTGATAAAGATTAAGTCACCCAAGAGGTGGCACGGGCATGAATAGCCCGTAAGTGGTGGCCCTTTTGAGCCATTACCAGTATCAAGAGATGATACTGGAGATCTGTGGAGGCCCGACTGCACCCTGCGTGACGGGATATGTCTCCCGTCAATTGGTTTCTGACAGACTTTCACCCCCTCTGTCTGACGGGATGGGCAGGTGGGCTGACGGGATGGGCAGGTGGGGTGTGGAACAGATGTAAGGGCTGCAGGTGTGTAATAACAGAGAGTAAACGTGTTTGCTACTTGAGTATATTTAGATAAACAGGTGTGTGTGTGTTTAGACGAGTTTAATGAAAACAGATGTTAGTTCACCCCTGTTTTTTTTTCTTACATGTGTATGTTAACAGGTGCCCAACGGACACCTGCCCGGCCTGGACATGGATGAGACAGGTGTGTACGTCAACAGCCGCCGGCACAACATACTCGACTCAAACATGAACAAGACGTGAGTACCACATAAGATACATCATGTTGGCCTCTCTAAGCCTCCCTCTCTCTCTCTCTCTCTCTCTCTCTCTCTCTCTCTCTCTCTCTCTCTCTCTCTCTCTCTCTCTCTCTCTCTCTCTCTCTCTCTCTCTCTCTCTCTCTCTCTCAGGTTGAGGAAGTGAGCTGCTGCTACTTCTCCTTCAGTCACTCCTTTTGTTGATCTCTTCATCTCTTCTCATCTATGACATGCCATGACATGTCAGGTGACAGTGACGCCTCATGTCAGCTATTCACCTCATCGCAGCAAAATTTTAAATTCGTGATGAAGTCAAATCCCAGCATAATAGTGCGAGTCTCTCTATTTACAACTTTTGGGGGATTGTTCATTCCATGTAAATGATTCTTAATTCCTTGTAATCTTCGATTCGTGGGGGAAAAGTTTGTTTAATGAGATTAGTTATTGTGGGTGATTTGAGATTAGGCGAGTTAAGGAGGCTGTCAGATGGGGGAGTTTCCATCTGTGGGGGCACTTACCTGTCAGTGAGTGTGTGGGGGCACTTACCTGTCAGTGAGTGTGTGGGAGCACTTACCTGTCTGTGAGTGTGTGGGGGCACTTACCTGTCTGTGAGTGTGTGGGGGCACTTTACCTGTCTGTGAGTGTGTGGGGGCACTTACCTGTCAGTGAGTGTGTGGGGGCACTTACCTGTCAGTGAGTGTGTGGGAGCACTTACTTGTTTGTGAGTGTGTGGGAGCACTTACCTGTCTGTGACTGTGTGGGGGCACTTACCTGTCTGTGAGTGTGTGGGGGCACTTACCTGTCTGTGAGTGTGTGGGAGCACGTACCTGTCAGTGACTGTGTGGGGGCACTTTACCTGTCTGTGAGTGTGTGGGGGCACTTTACCTGTCTGTGAGTGTGTGGGGGCACTTTACCTGTCTGTGAGTGTATGGGGGCACTTACCTGTCAGTGACTGTGTGGGAGCACTTACCTGTCTGTGACTGTGGGGGGGGCACTTACCTGTCTGTGACTGTGTGGGAGCACTTACCTGTCTGTGACTGTGGGGAAAGTGAGATCCAGTTCTAGAGTCATTCCTTCGTCGCTGTTGCGTGTTCACCTTCCATTTAACGTCTTCCCTACTTCCTTTAACTTTAAAGAAGCTGTCTTTATCCATCTTGTCTATTTTTCTCTGTCTTTCATGTTGCATATTCCAGTATTGGTCTAACAAAGGCTCTGAACCGTGGTTTAGGTCTCTAAACGACCTTCTAATGTTTGTCAGCGTCTCATATGCTGCTGATGTTACGCTGTCTATGTGTGTGTGCCTTCAGATATTTCTCTCTCCGGCTCCAGTAGTTCCCGTTCCTCTGTGGTGTAGATGTCTTCTGGTCTACTTTTTTCCCTTCCCATCTCCATGGCCTTACACTTGCTGAGATTGAATTTTAGCAACCATTTGTTTGCCCACTTGTGTGTGTGTGTGTGTGTGTGTGTGTGTGTGTGTGTGTGTGTGTGTGTGTGTGTGTGTATTCACTTTATTGCATTCACCTAATTCTGCTTGCGGGGGTTCAGCTTCGGCTCGTTGGTCCCGCCTCCCAAATGTCAACCAATTAGTATACAGGTTCCTGAACCTATTGGGCTCTATCGTATCTTCATTTGAAACTGTATGGGAGCCGGTCGGCTGAGCGGACAGCACGCTAGACTTGTGATCCTGTGGTCCTGGGTTCGATCCCAGGCGCCGGCGAGAAACAATGGGCAGAGTTTCTTTCACCCTATGCCCCTGTTACCTAGCAGTAAAATAGGTACCTGGGCGTTAGTCAGCTGTCACGGGCTGCTTCCTGGGGGTGGAGGCCTGGTCGAGGACCGGGCCGCGGGGACACTAAAGCCCCGAAATCATCTCAAGATAACCTCAAGATAGCTTAACGAGTTCCACACCTGTCTTAACCCTCAACCGGTGTCTAACTCCACAGTTCATATTTACCGTTAGGTGAACAGAGGCATCGGGGTGAAGAAACAAAAATGTTGCCCAAGCGTATTTGTCCTGCCGTGGGAATCGAACCCGAGACCTATTGCTTGCGACACTCTCTCCTTTGCACCAGTTAAAAATATTAAAATCGCCATATTTATATTATTACGGTTTGTAATAATATTTGAGCACTATGTAATCGAAGGGACCTTTGACAAGCCTCCGGCTTCCTGTCCTCGTCGAGGCCACTAGTGGTAAAATTACCTCAGGTACCTAGTTCAGGTACCTTGAAAAAAATTCAGGTACCTGGTTCCGAGTTTCTAAGAGCCTCGTTTTCTTTTGCCTCGTTTTCTATGTTGAAGGTTTCTCTCTGCAGGACAACTAAAGTAACTGTTGCGTGGTTCGTAAAACCTTGAAATGGTAAACTTGAATTGCTCATTACAGCGCTGTGGCGAGTGTTATGTACAAAAAATACTTGAAATATATGAGGGTGCTTAACGAGGAGGAGGAGGAGGAAGCCACAGTGCTGTGGGGAACCTGCAAGAGACGGCAGGAATTAATAGGTCTCGGACCCGGGTGGGCGGCGGCGGCGGCGGGTCTGGGGGGGGGGGGCTGGTAACTTGATATATTTTGGGTGTTGGACTCTTACTAGTTACTGGGACCTTGGTATTACTGTATGTTGGAGTATGTTCTTGTTCTCTGCTGCTGCTGTGTCTGCGCCACGCTCCTGTTGCTGCTGCTGTGTCTGCGCCACGCTCCTGCTGCTGTGTCTGCGCCACGCTCCTGTTGCTGCTGCTGTGTCTGCGCCACGCTGCTGCTGCTGTGTCTGCTCCACGTTGCACCTGCAGCTGCTGTGTCTGCTCCACGCTGCTGCTGCTGTGTCTGCTCCACGTTGCACCTGCAGCTGCTGTGTCTGCGCCACGCTCCTGCTGCTGTGTCTGCTCCACGTTGCACCTGCAGCTGCTGTGTCTGCGCCACGCTCCTGCTGCTGTGTCTGCTCCATCCATCACCTGGATGTTGTTTTTGTACATTTGTTTGTTTTTAATTCCCAGCTCAAAACCCTCTTTTTTTATTTTCAATATAACGTTGTGTTGAGTCAACATTTTGTTCGCCATTTTATTTATTTGTATTTAACTACTGATGGATTGAGGTGCATATTTAGTGTCCTTTTGTCGGCGACCGGAAGCCTCGAACCCTGGAAACACAACCCGTAACTGTCTCTATTTTCCGCTTGTTACAACTTGTAATAAAGTTGTTACATCTTGGCTTAACGTGTTTATGACGTATTAGAACGTTGTTACAACTTGCTATATTGGTTGTTATAACTGGTTAGGTGGTGTTAAAACTTGTTCGAACGTTGTAGCAACGTCGTAGTTTCGGTGTGTGTTTGGCGGGGTATAACGCGCACCCGTTCCCAGGATGACAGCGTGGACGGCGCTTGGGACTCGTAATCCTTGGGTCCGGGTTCGATCCCCGGCGTTGGCGGGAAAACAAATGGGCAAAGTTTTTCACCCTTATGCCCCCGTTACCTAGCGGTAAATAGGTAGCTGGAAAGTTAGACAGCTGCTACGGGCTGCTTCCTGGGGAGTGGGGGGGGGGGGGGGGGTATTTACTTAGTTGTGTTTGCGGGGGTTAAGCTCTGTTCTTTCGCCCCCCCCCCTCCACACACACACACACACACACACACACACACACACACACACACACACACACACACACACACACACACACACACACACACACACACACACACACACACCACCGGCCCCTGAGGGGACCGGTGGCTAAGCGGACAGTACGCTGGACGCGTTATCCTGTGGTCCCGAGTTCGATTCCGGGCGCCGGCGAGAAAAAAGTACAAGAGCGTGGAGAAACTATAGAAATAACAAGACACTTGAGAGCAGAGAATGATACCAGAGGACTAGGAATGAATACGTCAGGGTGAGAAGAGAGGCAGAAGGACAATACGAAAATAACATAACAAGCAAGGCAAAGACTCGACCTAAATTGCTGCATAGCCACATCAGGAGGTAAACATCAGTGAAGGAACAGGTAATGAAACTGATGATAGGGACAGACAGATTCACTACAAACGACAAGGAAGTGTGCGAGGAATTCAATAAGAAATTCCAGGAGGTATTCACACTAGAGCAAGGAGAAGTTCCAGAGATAAGAGAGGAAATAGTTAACGAAGCACCACTAGAAGAGTTCGGGATTACCAGTGCGGAGATAAGGAAGCTTTCGCTAGAGTTGGATGTGACAAAGACTATAAACCCGGATGGATTCTCACCCATGCATATTAAAGGAAGGATCTGAAGCACTGTGCCTGCCACTCTCCATGGTGTATAACAAATCAATGGTAACAGGTGAACTGCCTAAAATTTAGAAGACGGCTAATGTAATCCCGATATACAAGGGGATAGACAGGAGGCACTGAACTACAGGCCAGTGTCCCCAACTTTCATACCATGCAAGTTGATGGAGAAGATTGTGCGAAAAAAAGCTAGTGGAACATCTGGAGCGAAAGAACTTTGTAACACATCACCATCATGGGTTCAGGGATGGCAAATCATGCCTCACAGGATTAATTGAATTCTACGACCAGGCAACAAAAATCAGGCAAGGAAGAGAGGGGTGGGCAGACTGCATATTTTTTAATTGCCACAAAGCCTTTGACACAGTACCACACAAGAGACTAGTGCACAAGCTGCAGATGCAGGCAGGATTGAAAGGGAAGGTACTCCATTGGATAAGGGAGTACCTAAGCAACAGAAGACAGCGAGTCACTGTGAGGGGTCAGGTCTCAGATTGGCGAGTCATCACCAGTGGAGTCCCACAGGGATCAGTCCTTGGACTTATACTGTTTCTGATATATATAAACGATCTCCCAGAGGGAATATACTCGTTCCTCTCATTGTTTGCTGATAATGCAAAAATTATGAGGAAGATTAAGACATAGGATTAAGACAGTATGAGACTACAAGATGACCTAGACAAACTGAATAAATGGTTTAACAAATTGCTACTAAAGTTCAACCCAAGTAAATGTAGGGTAATGAAACAAGGCGGTAGAAACAGGAGGCCAGACACGGGATACCGAATGGGAGATGAAGTCCTTTATGAAACGGACAGAGAAAGATCTAGGAGTTGATACCACGCCAAACCTGTCTCCTGAAGCCCACATCAAAAGAATAACATCAGCGGCGTATGCAAGACTGGCAAACATCAGGACTGCCTTCAGGAACCTGTGTAAAGATTCCTTCAGAACCTTGTGTACCACATAGGTAAGACCAGTTCTAGAGTATGGGACCCCAGCATGGAGCCCGTACCTTGTCAAGCACAAGACGAAGCTGGAAAAAGTTGAGAGGTATGCCACTAGGCTAGTCCCAGAATTAACAGGCATGAATTACGAGGAAAGGCTGCGTGAAATGTATCTCACGTTGCTGGAAGACAGGAGAACTCGAGAAGACATGATCACTACCTGCAAAATTCTTAGGAATTGACAGGGTAAACTGCTTCACACGGGTGGTACGCGAACAAGGGGACACAGGTGGAAACTCAGTACCCAGTTGAGCCATAGGGACGTTAGAAAGAACTTTTTCAGTCAGAGTAGTTAACAGATGGAATGCATTAGGCAGTAATGTGGTGGAGGCTGACTCCATACACAGTTTCAAATGTAGATATGATAGAGCTCAGTAGGCTCAGGAACTGTACACCAGTTGATTGACAGTTGAGAGGCGGGACCAAAGAGCCAGAGCTCAACCTCCGCAAGCAGGGAGCCGGTCGGCCGAGCGAACAGCACACTGGACTTGTGATCCTGTGGTCCCGGATTCGATCCCGGGCGCTGGCGAAAAACAATGGGCAGAGTTTCTTTCACCCTATGCCCCTGTTACCTAGCAGTAAAATAGGTACCTGGGTGTTAGCCAGCTGTCACGGGCTGCTTCCTGGGGGTGGAGGCCTGGTCGAGGACCGGGCCGCGGGGGACACTAAAAAGCCCCGAAATCATCTCAAGATAACCTCAAGATAGCACAACTAGGCGAGTACACACTAGTGGCAGGGCCTGGGGAAGCCTGCCAGGGGCCAGATTCACGAAAGCACTTACGCAAACACTTACGAACCTATACATCTTTTCTCAATCTTTGGCGGCTCTGTTTCCAATTATTTTTTTTATTTTTTTTTTGAGATATATACAAGAGTTGTTACATTCTTGTACAGTTAATGAGCTCCGAAGCACCAGGAGGCTGTTTATAACAATAACAACAGTTGAATGGGAAGTTTTCATGCTTGTAAACTGTTTAATAAATGTAACCAAAGCCGTCAAAGATTGAGGAAAGATGTACACGTTCGTAAGTGCTTGCGTAACTGCTTTCGTGAATCTGGCCCCTGGAGTTGAGCAAAACAAGTTGTCGGGCGGGAATAATACCCGGGACGAGGCTGCCAAACTTGGATAATGGGGCTGGAGGTCCATCTTGGCCCAGGCCATCACAGCGTCACTTGAGCGACTTTTCGGAGCCGAGGATACAGCCAAACGAGACTCACTATACAAATAAAAACTGCAGGACACGATTTTCACGCAGAAAAAAAAGAATAAAACCCGGGGTGTCATGGGAGTGATATTGACGATTTGTTTTGGGTTCGTCCGGGATGTGTTGTGTGGGTTTTTTTTTATTATTATTATTTTCTACCACAAACGTGGCCACACATTTACAATGCTAACCAGCATATATACATTTCCTTCTGTCCTCTATGGACAGGGGGAGTGAAGGCTGTGCACTCACCTTAATGTACTCACCTAGGTGAGTGTGCTGGCAGGGTCGAGCTCAAGCTCCCAGCCGGCATTTCCAGTTATAGGCTGGTTAATGATTTGTTGACCACACCACACACACTAGAAGGTGAAGGGACGACGACGTTTCGGTCCGTCCTGGATCATTCTCAAGTCGATTGTGAGAATGGTCCAGGACGGACCGAAACGTCGTCGTCCCTTCACCTTCTAGTGTGTGGTCTGGTCAACATACTTTAACCACGTTATTGTGACTCATCGCCTGCATATAGTTAATGATTTATTTTGCATATTCATACCCATCTAGTGAGTGGTAGTGCAATAGGATTAGAGTACATTAAATGGTTTTAATCAGACGTCGGGGAAGGTTGTTAGACATTAACTATTGGACTTTATCTCCAACTTTATATTTAATGATATTAATCCCAGGCATATGAACACTGCTTGCACTGATACGTATGGGAATATATTAAAGAAAAGTCGTTTTGGTAATAACATCATTTGAACATTGGATATTAGAGGGTCATTTCGATTGCGATGATTGAACTCCAGCTCTTGGATCCCGCCAATAAATCATTATTCGACTTGTGATTAGTCTCTGTATTTCTATGGGGCATTTTATCTTACTTTTTTAAAATCCAGTAAATTTATTAAACACAAATTTTCTTTCCTAAAGCCGTGCGGGTATTTTGAGGCAAAATTTAACTTTCAAATTTTCTAATAGCGTGCGCGCGCATGTGTGTGTAATTACCTAAGTGTAGTTACAGAATGAGAGCTATGCTCGTGGTGTCCCGTCTTCCCAGCACTCTTTATCATATAACGTACGTACGTACGTACGTACGTGTGTGTGTGTGTGTGTGTGTGTGTGTGTGTACTCACCTTGCAGGGTCGAGCCTCTGCTCTTAAGCCCCGCCTTTCAACCATCGTTAGTTCAGTGCAGTGACTCTCTTCACTCGTTTTTCTTATCATTTTTACATTTAAAACTGTGCAACTAATTGGCCTGGAGAACTTCGTCGTCTAGGCTGTTCCACTTAGACTCTTAAACTGAGAAACGTCTTCCTGGCATCATTGTGGCTAGTCTGTGTTACCAGTTTCTTATTATGTCCTCTCGTTCTACTGATCCTTAATTCGAATATTGCTTCTATATTCTACTTTGTCAATCCACCTTAGTATCTTGCACGTCGTTATCATGTCTGCCCTGTTCCTAATATACTATATAATATACAATTTTCATATACTATACAACTATTTGGAAGCGAGATGTGGGATGTATCTCCTTGCATGATGATTATATATTCATACACATACATATTCATACACATTCATACACATGTACAAGAATGTAACAACTCTTGTATATATCTCAAAAAAAAAAAAAAAAAAATTATCTCCACAGGCAAAAAGTTACAGCCCCGCTCCTGTGCCAGGTAAGTTCATTATGGGCTCACCACAGCCCGTGCTACTTGGAGCATTTTGTTTCCAGTAGCTGAATCTAAAATATCACCATCATCTCCACAGGAACTCTGTGTATGAGAACGCCAACGACTCGACAAGCGGCGCCAGCCCGACCCCGCCACACTACGCCCACCCGACGTACGCCCTCGGCATGCCCGCGCCCTCCAGCCCATCCCGTCAGTCCTCTACAGACACCAAGAAGGTACACTTTAACCTGGCGGGGACCCAGGGCCACGGCGGCCATGCTGACGAGCGTGTGTATGAGGCCAGGAACGAGGAGGTAGGCGCTGTTGCGGGGCTCTCCTCTCCCCCTCTTCTTCAGTACTTCTTGCATGCCCCTTCTCCTCCCCCAGCACCGGGCACGCTGTACCCAGACACCAGGCAACTCTTCCCTCCATACCCACCACACACTAATTCATTTTTCTGTTCTGCCTTCGCGAGTTCCAACAATTATTCATTGCACCCTGAATAATTACAAAGGGGCCTCGTAGCCTGGTGGATAGCGCGCAGGACTCGTAATTCTGTGGCACGGGTTCGATTCCTGCACGAGGCAGAAACAAATGGGCAAAGTTTCTTTCACCCTGAATGCCCCTGTTACCTAGCAGTAAATAGGTACCTGGGAGTTAGTCAGCTGTCACGGGCTGCTTCCTGGGGGTGGAGGCCTGGTCGAGGACCGGGCCGCGGGGACACTAAAGCCCCGAAATCATCTCAAGATAACCTTCCCTTGCTAAGTCAAGATAACCCTAATGGTACATTCCGAGAACATGACAACCCTCGCATCATGGAACATGGCAATAAGATAATTTGTACCAAAACTTCCCCCTCAGGGATGAAGAGATATAGATCTCTAACAAACTTCTGGCATATGTATCAAGTGCCGGTAAAGTGACATTACCCGATGGGAAGGAATCCCGCTTCTTGCTGAGTTTAGTAATACAGAGTATATTTATCTGGTCAGCCAGTGACAGTATAACAATTTGGTTCTTGGTACGTTTAGAGAGAGAGAGAAGCGCACACCACCACCACACGCTTGTCTTGGCAAATGTTATTTTGCATTGCACGCTGTTTGACACATTTTACTTGTAATTTACACTTTGCTTGTTTTGTAACTAGCATCTGCAGTCAATCTTACACAACTATACAGTGGTTGTGAATCTTACCAAATCTGCCCTGTAGTTCCTTGTAGGTAAAAGAAATTTAACTGGTACGTATATTTTGGTAATACTGTTGGTACATTTCATGACAGATACTGTAGTGAATGACACCATACTTTCCTCCAGTTTTGAGGAGACACAGGGGTGGGATTACATAAAGGGAAAGCACCAAGCCATTATGACTATATAGCACTTGGAAGGGATCAGGATAAGGATTTGGGATGGGACGGCGGAAAGGTATGGTGCCCAACCCCTTGGGCACCTGAATGAAGGGAGGAATCTGACCTGAATGAAGGGAGACCGTTGCTCTTCCGTCTAGCCCAAGTGGTTGGGCTGGACAGTATAGATGGTTGGGCTTTGAACCAAGTGTTTCAAATGAAGCAGCTCCAAAATTGGAGTTGGACCTAATTCTGCCAAGTTTCTAGTGTATATAAATGACTTACCCAATTGAATATACTGTACAGTACTGTACTGTTCTATTTGATGCTTGCTTATGATAAAATAATTGTGACATTTAAATAACTAAGATTTCAAACTGCTACAAGAAGACCCAGATGAGATGTTCAATTAGTGGCAAGGATAGCAAACAGAATTAAAACCAGAGAAGTGCCAGATGCAGTGGAACTGGGAAAGGGTAAACCCCATTTGACACAAGCTGGGAGATGAGATACTTATCTCCTCTGAAAAAGAAAATTCTATGAGTGTTATAAATAACAAGCCATCTTTAGAATACCAAATAAATGAAACTGTATCAAGTTCTCGTATACTGATAGCCAAATACTGGTTGGCACTCAATTATATGGGGGAAAAATGTTGGAAACCTTATTAAAAATGTTCATCAAACCAAAGTTGGCATATTCAGAGGGTGTGTGATGTCTTCACAACGAAAACATATCAACTAGATAGAGGGGAGGGGCAGAGGTATGATATATATACCAAACATTAGATGGAGAAGAAAGGTGAACAAATGTTAAGACTAAAACTACCAAAAATCTGCAGCTGAGGTATGAAAAAGTATTTCTCAAATCATATTGTGACTGGATAATACTGCAAAATAAGGTGGCATGTATAAAAACAGACAATTTAATGAGTAAATATGATAAATAAGTAAAGGAAAACAGAACACACAGCTTAAATTATATCCTTTAAACCACAAATAAGAGATCATGCAACATATTGTGGGAGTGGATGAGACATCAGCATGCGTTGATGGTAGGGACACACCAGTGAGGCAATGGTCGGGTCACGACAGTATGTCATGGTTTTAGGGACACACTATAAGGAAACACAGCAACATGCGGAACACTTGCCCGGTGCCCGGAGATGTGGTAGTGATATCATTAGCTGCAGGTGCCGCAGCATGATTGTGATTGCACCTCCTCTTCTCCTGAGCCGTCCCCAGCAGTTTGTACATCCCTGCAGCTCTTGTTCCCGCCTTTAATGTCTAAGGGTGACCTGATGATCTGGTAGTGGTGACCTTGCTTATGCCTACTGTCACCTGTCAAACTCGCCTGTCATGGCCTAGCTGCTGTCTTTAGTTTCAAGGTTTGTAGGTTCACGTTGAGGCTCATTCATTCATTTATCGGAACTATATTAGTCTTGTGGTCAATGTGAAGATCTTGGTATTTTCCACTACGTATATTGTTGGGGAAACACCTCTTCCATTTCAAATCTCCAGATCATTACTTATGCTCTGGTAAGATAACTTGGGCCATTGAAAACATGTGAGTTTTTGTATTTTATTTGTAATCTTATCATAATTTACCTGAGAAGGTTACAGTAATTAAGTTCATTTAGTGGCCAAGGAGGCACAGGATGGTGCAGTGACAAGGGAATGCAATACATTAAATATAATAAAGACTATAATAATGTACAGTACTGTACTCAGATGGAAAGGAAAACAAAGCAATAAATTAGGCAATAGATTATGTACCTTAGTGTGTCTTCCTCAAACACTTCAAGTTAATCTTCAGATTGAGATACTTGCTGTTTTCACTTGTGTGTCACAATTTGAGTTTATTTACATAAATGATATAAAAATATTTAAAAATATTTATATTATAAAAATATTTTCACATTTTATAATATTTGAGCAACACATCAGTGTATTACACATTTTCACATTTTATTATATTTTGCATATACAGTATAGTGTAAAGGTAGGTGTATAGGCCAACTGGCTTTATAGTATTTGAAATTGGCAGTACACATTGTTCTGTATATTAAATTATTTCATCCGAGTGTTGTCTATTGTAGAAATAGTTTTTTTAATGAAGGCATTTTTTTTTAAATTCTGCATGCAGAATTTAACATACAGAATTGATTTCTGTATATGGAACAGATTTCCACAATAGGAATTGAGTTGCATTTGTTGGTATTTACCTGAATTATCTTAGGGCCACTATATCTCGAGTGGTTTTAATGAGGACAGGAGCCTGGCAGTTTTTCAAAGCTCTGTTTGTCCTGAGGATCTTTTCCAATTAGATTTTAAAATGTAACAGTTTTGACACTCACAGCTTCGGTGGGTAGGCGATTCCATGGGTTTATAACCTGTGGGTGAAAAAGTATCTCTTGTTCTCATTTCTCATTGTGGTTTGTTGAGCTTGAAACTGTTGCTACTTGTTTGCATTACAGCTGATCTTTTGCTGGCAAATAAAGCTCGTATCGAGGTGGATTTTGAAATTTACCATTGTTTTGGCATTAGTGGCTTTGGTGGGTATAGGCACTTCTGTGGGTTTATAACCATATGGGTGAAAAAGCATCTCTTGTTTTCCATCCTACATTGTGGCTTATTGAGCTTGAAACCGTAGCTCGTTACTTGTGTTACATCTGACCTTTTAAAGAAGCTGTATGTATCTAGGCGCTGATGCACTGGGTCATTGAACTTTAATCCTGGCCTGGGTATGTTGATATTTGTTTACTTGCCTTACCAACTCCTCTAGGAAGCAGCTCATCTTTTCATCTTGTATGTTATTGGTTTTATACGGTTGGCCTGTTAGGGATCCAAGATGTATTGAAATGTTGTCACTCATTTCATGTGGGATGTTCTGATTTGTATTTATCATAGTTGTTTGTACTTTTTCTTTTGTTTGTGCAGTTAAGAGCAATACAGTAGATTGTGGTTTCTGGAAATATTTTGTGTGTATGGAAGGTAAATTTAGTGAAGGCAGAAGCGATGGAAGTGCTGGCAGGTCACCTCACCAGTGCTGGAGGTATGTGGCTGACTAACCCTAATAAATTACATATTAACCAGTTGAGTCAAGTTACTAATACAGTATATTTTTGCACATGTAGAGTTGCAACTGAAATAACATCAATAGCCGTATTTTGAATAGATGCACTCAAACCTTGCATGTAGTTTATATATGATACTAACACAAGCACAGCCTAATTAGCAGTCCACTAACATAGTACCCGGCATGACTAGGCTCTCGTCACCTTTACGAGCTGCTGTTTTAACAGATGCTTACCCAGTTAGATTATAGCTTTAACCCAAACAATGTATTGTAGATCATGATGTAATGTGTCAGTGATTAAATAACTTTATACCTTTTAACATTCAAAATACAAAACATATCTTTAGTCTCAGACTACTTTGACATTGCTTAATGTAAATACAGTATCTACAATATTTAATAGTCTTGAAGCAAATGAAGTTGTTTAAGAGCTATTTAACCATGGTTAACTTAGTTATCAGGTAACACTAATTAAATTACAGAATATATTAATAAGGATCATAGATTCTTAACGGGTCTAACACAGTTACTGAGCGAGTGAAATTTAGTAGTCTTTAAGGGAGCTTATAAGTGTGTGTATCATGAGTGAAATATATCACAGTTGTATCACAAGACTAATCAGCCTACAGCTTCTGTAAAATATAATGACATTCAAAAAAGCTAACTATATTATTTTGATGTTGAGGTGATCAAGCGTGTGGCAGAACTACAGCAGCTGGTGGAGGATGCTGAGAACTACCTGAGTGACGCGGACGGCGAGACTACCGAGACGGAAAGCGTACGCTCTGATCAATATGGCAGATTAAAGCACTCTGATTCTCTCCTACTTCTGACCCAGGTACTGTACTGTATTCCCAACTTGATTACTTTTCTGGCTTCAATTTTTTTTTTATGAACTGAAATCAGGCACATTGCTGCTAAACTTTTCCATCTAACTCTTAAATCACAGTTGCAGGCTACCATTCTCATATTAATGTCTCATGTATCCTGACTTGTGTATTTCACATGATCAATAATTGAGTTTAAATTATTTACAACACAATTATTTAGTAAATAATAAATTAAATAATTGTGTTGAGCTTTCATAATGAAGAATATAGTAATAGGCTATAATCATGTTTTTATAAATTGAATTTGATGGTAATTTTACAGTACAGTGGTACCTCAGCTTACGAATTTAATCCGTTCCCAGAGACGGCTCGTAAGCCGAATATTCGTAAACTGAAGCGAATTTCCCATAAGAAATAATGTAAATTGGATTAATCCATTCCAGACTCCCCAAAAAATTAACTTCAAAGTATATTTTATTCCTAATTCACCCAAATCTTCAGTACTAAAGTATGTACAAGTTATTATCTACCTTTACTGATGACTCTTTTTGGCGTATGGAAGACAGTGAGGAGGAGGTAGGAGGATAGGTGTTAGTGTTTGGAAGGGGACTCCCCTTCCATTATAACATCAGGCAGTGATGACTTCTTTGGGGTACACACTCTGGTACGTTTTGCCTGCATACCACTATAGGACCTGCTTGTGGCTCACTGCTTGTTTTTCTCACTAAAAATATGTCTAGCAACACTTGTTTTTCCCTACATTGTAACACTTGGCTGAAGTGAGACATCACACTGTCATTATAAAGGTTAACACAACGGTCTGCTACAGCTTGATTTGAGTGACACTTTTCAGCAAAACTTTGCAATTCTTCCCATACTTCACACATTTTCTTAATAAATGAGAAAGGGACATCCTCTACTCTACATCAACAACCCTCATACCATTTTCATGTTTATGAATGATCTCTTGTTTTTCCTCTATGGTCATTCTCACATGTGTTTTCTTGGCTTGAACCTTACCACTGGCTTTCTTGGGACCCATGGCGAGATATATAATAACAACTTTTATGTTCAAATACCAAAAAATCTGATAAAAACTAATTCTTTACAAAGAATTCAGACACGATTAGGGAGCCGGTCGGCCGAGCGGACAGCACACTGGACTTGTGATCCTGTGGTCCCGGGTTCGATCCCGGGCGCCGGCGAGAAACAATGGGCAGTTTCTTTCACCCTATGCCCCTGTTACCTAGCAGTAAAATATAGGTACCTGGGTGTTAGTCAGCTGTCACGGGCTGCTTCCTGGGGGTGGAGGCCTGGTCGAGGACCGGGCCGCGGGGACACTAAAAGCCCCGAAATCATCTCGAGATAACCTCAAGATAACGATTGTCATTAGCCGGGAGGCACTGGTAAACTGAGGTGCGATCGCCGTGCCACCACACGCTAGGTCGGCCATACGTGTATCAACAAATTTTATTTCCAGAGGCAAAGCTCGTAACTCGATTCAGATTTTACGAAGAAATTGAGCTCGTTACCCGAAAAGTTTATAAATAGGGGCATTTGTAAGCCGAGGTGTCACTGTACTACATTTGGCAGTACAGTACTGTGCTGCTAAGAGAAACATGACTTTTTAACATAGTGGTTTTGCAGGGTCAGAAGCTATTGCCAAATGGCGAGGTAGTGGAGAGTGAAGAACGCTCGGGCAGTGATACGGACTCGCAGGCAACGCCCAATCAGAGCCCGGCACACAGACCCGGTGAGATATCTGTGTAATCTTCCAACATACACTTCTGACAGTTATGTTCAGATGAGAATGCAGTATTGTATTTTTTACCTGATTTACCTGAGGGCCCCTAACTCTAGTGGCCTCGATGAGGACAAGAAGACATTTATTTGTCAACACAGATAAATTGAGTATGCTTGAATTAGTATTTTGCTTCATCACCACCACCACCATTATTATTGTAGTTTCCCCTCCACCACAATCCCATCACGCCCTAAACATTTATACTGTGCTAACAAGGGTATATAAACATTATTAAAAGCCTAATCTAATTTTCCTCTTGACAGCTGCCAAGCCTCCGCAACGTCCCTCATCAGTCCTCAAGCCAAGTGGGTCATCCTTTGGCCTGCACTCCCCAGACAACCTGCCCATCACTTTACAGAGCCGTGAAAATGACATCAAGGCACTCATTAAGCAGCTAGAAGACAACTCTGGTCTTCCCTACACCTTTGCAGAGGGCACACTTTATCTCGATCCAGATATCATCGACCTTACTATGATCCCACCTCCTATCACTCCAGATGAGGTCAGTCTCTCGTACTCTAATCACTCCTGCATTTAGTTTCTCTAGCATAATGCATGCTGTAATAATTATATATATATATATATATATTTAGAAAATTTAATGTGTTTTGTATCCTCAGTAAAGGATACTAAGTTTCAACATTTGTATGTCACAAAAAAGGATCCCTATTGTTGCTTCACAATGTTTCTGATTGAGAAAACTTAAGCCAAATTTTAGCCTAGGTAAGCCCATAGGAACAAGACTTAAATTGCAGGTTATGGGTGCTTTCAATCTTTACAACTTTATACAAATATTTCTGTTACATTAACAGAGCTATGAGGTCACATAAGCTACCATTATACAAGGAAAGCTCCTATACATAAAAAGCCTTGCACACAAAGTTTACATTGTATTTTTTTTTTTAAAGCAGTACCTATTTATATATTGGAGCTCAAGATAAATATTTCCTTTATGTTGCTAGATGACTTAGTACTAGAACACACATTATAGAGGCTCTTCTCTAGTTACGGAGCCACACGAGGCTCCCTGTAGTCTCTGTTGCATTTGCTACTCTGAGAATTTTTTCATTACACTTAATGTTACTTTCTAGCCAGAAATATAGTATAAATGAAGTACAGAATATTTGGGAATTGCTTGATGCAAGAATACAACACAGTGTTTATTGCACTAGATAATTGTAAAGGGGGAGTTTGAAGTCAATATTTATTTATTTATTTATAAATATACAAGAAGGTACATTGGGTTTGTGAGAATACATTGGATAGTACAGTATATACATTCTTGTAAAGCCACTAGTACGCGCAGCGTTTCGGGCAGGTCCTTAATCTAACAGATAATTTTAAGTAGGTAATTTCTATCAGAATTGATAAATGATAAAGATACATTGCAAGAGAAAATGAGATGAGAAAGCTTAGTAAGTATATTAAAGCACATTGTTATATTAAAGCTCTGATTGATTACATTGACAGCTTGATTAGTAATTTAAACAAGATTAATAGACACCATACAGCAGATTGACAGCACATATAAGACAGCAATGATCACAATGGTAAAGATATTCAGATTGGGTACTTATATGTGCTTGTCTTCTTATATGTGCTTATATTGTCTTCTTATATGTGCTGCCAATCTGCTGTATGGTGTTTATAAATCTTGTTTATCTGTATAAATAAATAAATTTATTTATTTATTTATTTATTTATTTATACAGATAAACAAGATTTATAAACACCATACAGCAGATTGGCAGCACATATAAGAAGACAGCAATGATCACAATGGTAAAGATGTTCAAATTGGGAACATAAAGGTTGGGAGATTGGGTAGCAATAGATACAGTGCAATTTTAAGGCAAAAAGTGAAAAACTATGAAGATGAAATTAGGTACTTTTTAGTATTGATTTTGAATGATGTAAAAGTTGGACAGTTTTTCAATTCAGTAGGGAGTGAGTTCCATAAACTGGGTCCCTTTATTTGCATAGTGTTTACACAGATTAAGTTTAACTCTGGGGATATGAAAGATATATTTATTTCTGGTGTGGTGATAATGGGTCCTATTACATCTGTCCAGGAAGAGTTTCAGAGCAGGATTTGCATTTAAGAACAGGGTTTTGTAAATGTAGTTGACACAAGAGAATTTATGGAGTGAGATTATGTTTAGCATGTTTAGGGAGTTAAACAAGGGGGCTGAGTGTTGTCTGAAAGCAGAATTTGATATTATTCTGATAGCAGATTTTTGCTGGGTGATGATGGACGTGAGGTGGTTTGCAGTGGTTGAACCCCATGCACAGATACCATAGTTGAGATAGGGATAGAGTAGTGCATAATATAGAGAGATGAGAGCAGAGTTAGGTATATAATATCTGATTTTGGAGAGTATACCAACTGTTTTAGAGACTTTCTTAGTTATGTGTTGTATGTGGGTACTGAAGTTGAGTCTCTTGTCTAGGAATAGGCCAAGAAACTTTCCATCATTTTTATTGCTAATGTTTACATTGTCTATCTGAAGCTGAATTGCATTTGTAGATTTGCTTCCAAATAGGATGTAGTAGGTCTTTTCTATGTTAAGTGTTAGTTTGCTGGTTGATATCCATCAGTGGACTTTTTTTAGTTCATTATTAACATCATTTAGTGTATGTGGGTTGGGTTGGAGTAGATGAGGGTAGTATCATCAGCAAACAAAATAGGTTTCAGAATGTTAGAGACATTAGGCAGATCATTGATGTATATAAGAAATAGAAGAGGTCCCAAGATGCTGCCCTGTGGCACTCCAACGGTTATTGGTAGAATGGGAGAAGTTATATTATTGATGGCTACACATTGGTGTCTATCACTAAGATAGGATTGGATATAGTCCAGTGCATGGCCTCGGATTCCATAATGATGGAGTTTACATAAGAGGTAATCGTGATTAACAGTATCAAAGGCCTTTCTCAGGTCAATGAAGAGTCCAATCGGAAACTCATTTTTGTCAAGGGCTGAGTAAATTATATCAAGGAGACTAATAATTGCATCGTTGGTACTCTTTTGAGAGCGGAAGCCAAACTGACGGGCTAAGAATGTCGAATTTTACGAGGTAGGAGTAGAGCTGTTTGTAGATAATTTTGTCAAATATTTTTGATAGTATGGGTAGGTTCGATATTGGTCTATAGTTGTTTATGTCTGCCGGATTACCTCCTTTATGAACTGGCGTTACTCTTGCTTTTTTAAGGATATCAGGGAAGGTATGACACTCAAGGGATTTGTTGAACAGCAGAGCTATAGGTGGCGCAAGGGCATGGGAGGCGCTCTTGTATACAATGGATGGGATTTCACTGATGTTCTCAGCTTTTGTTTTTAGTGAGTGTATGATGGACACAACATCTGTCGGGCTGACTGGTGAAAGGAGAAGATAGTTTGGATAGCTGCCTGAGAGATATGTGTTGATATGTGTCTGAGTCTGTGGGATTTTACTTGCAAGGTTAGCACCAATCGATGAAAAGAAGCTATTAAATTCATTCGCCATTTCTAAGTCAGATGACGGTGTAAGGCCATCCTTAGAGAGTGTTATCGGGTTGTGGGAGTGTTGTTTAGTTCCTAGGATATTAGAGATGGTATTCCATGTGCTTTTCATGTTGCCTTTTGCTTCTTTGAATCTAGTCTCATAATATGAAAGTTTTGCTTTTCTTATGATACTGGTAAGCACTGATGAGTACCTTTTAACTACTTCCTTTGAAACTAGGCCACTCCTAAATTTCTTTTCATATTCATGTTCTTTGTTGATTGATTTAATTATGCCACTTGTGAGCCACGGGTTATTTTTTCTTCTTTTATCAGTTACTTGTTTGGTAAGGAGGGGACAGTGAGTGTTGTAGAGGCTTAGAGTTTTGGAGAGAAAGAGGTTAGTTGATGAGTTTATATCCTGTGAATTATTAAATTCAGATTCCCAGTTAATATTGTGAAGTGCATTGGAGAGATTGCCTAAAGCTGATTCACTATGTAGCCTGAATGAGAGTTTCTTGGTTTCTGGTGGTGATGTGTCCATGTTTGCTATGAGGAAGGTAGGATAGTGGTCAGTTGTTCTGTCATAAATTACCCCAGATGTAAGGGGAGCTGTTATATTAGTCCATAGGTGATCCAGGGTAGTGGCAGATGTTTGAGTGACTCGGGTGGGCTTGGTGATTGTGGGGATTAGCATACAGGAGTGCATGCTGTTACGGAAATAGTCAACTTGAGGGTTGTTTTGAAGACCCAGGTCAATATTGAAATCACCTCCCAGAATGTGATTTTTGTTAAGATTGTTATTTATGATAAGATTCCTTACATTGTCTGAGAATAAAGCTATGTTGGTACTGTATTAGGAAATCTATAGATGGCACCGATAGTCAGGGAGGATTTAAGGGATTTACTGGAGAACTTGGCAAAGGTATATTCACAATAGTCGTCTCTATCACTAATAACACTTGCAAATGAAGGTATCTTTGTAATATATTGCTGTACCGCCACCTTTTTTATTAGGCCTACAGTTATGAATGGCTTTATAACCAGCTAGATTGTAGAGTTGGGTATAGTCATTACTTAGCCAAGTTTCTGTTAAAATGATGAATGATAATTTAGTACCTAGTGCTGTAAGTAGTGCATTTATATCATCAAAATGTTTACCAAGTGACCTAACATTTTGGTTGTAAACTGATAAGCAGGTGCTATTTAGGAGTTTGTTTCTTGCAAGATTTGCTGTGTAATACCTGCAATAATGATGATCAATGTGCTGATTTGTGTGGATATGGGACAGAAGATTTTGATCAGGATCAATATCAGTAAGCATATAGATAAAATAATGTCACGATACAATATGATAAGCAATTACAGGAACAGATAAATACTAAATCTGCTGTAAAATAGAAAGTAATTATAGCAAAACACAATACAATAATATAACAATACAATAAGAGCTTACAAAGTATTAAGTCTACTAAAATTAGAGAATAATTATAGCAAAACACAACAATAAATGCAAGTAAACAAAAGAATTGAAACAATTAGAGGTAGAATAAAGGTCACTAGATAGCCATGGAGGATACACAAGTTTGGTGGAGAGAACAAAAAATCAGTAGAGACTGTCAAGATGAATATATAAAAATTTGACAAATGATAATTGTAAAGTAAAATAATCTTAAAGATAATAAATTTTATTTAGCTTAGTTTTTAACCTATAATTAGTATGAACTTAATTAAGAGAACAAAATGAGATCAATAATTGATTTCAATAAATGACATAAATCAATACAATTAAATTTAAAATTTAAAAAGAATAGGGTAGGATTAGATTTAAGAGTAAAATTTTACAATGATACTGAGGTAGATGCTTGCATAAGTGCATGGAGACTTGACGGATTATTTAGGAAATTATATGAATGAGAGAACATTAGGTAAATGGTAAGGCAGAGACAGCACCTTGGACAAAGTTAGATTAAGTTAGGTTAGGCTCAGGCACTGAAAGAGTTATTTTAAGTACTGGCATTGGTCGGGTTCAGGTTTTCAGATATACCACAATCACTAAAGAAGGCCAGTAGTTGTTGGTCACACTTTATTTCATATCTTTTTCCTGCACTTTCCTTCTTTGCAATAATCATTCCATTCCTAGTGTAGCACTGCTTGATAAGACTAGGGTTTAGTTTGCGAATTTGACGCAGCCTGTAGAGGAGGGATCCACGCTGCTTTGTAAGACACTCATTTATATAGAGGTTGGTTTTATGCTTAGCAGCTGATTGTATGAGGTCAAACTTAACAGAGGGATTTGCAAGTTTGATGAGCATTCTCCTACTGCTACGGGAACTGTTTTTATCTATCCTGATAGCTGATTTGATATCAACATTGACTTTGATCTTTGAATTAATTAGGGTGTGGGCTATGTTACAACAATTCTCACCTTGTTGTTCATCAGGTAGATCAGTAGAGCTAATTATCAGGGAGTCATGAAGTTGTTGTTGCTCTTGGTCATCTTCGGAAGCCGCCTGGTGAATCTGAAGGAGATTGATCTGTTTTTCCAGCTTTTGAAGGAGGTCACTTTGAGCTGAGAGGGTTTCCTCGGCCTGAATCTTATGTATTTGATCCATTGCATCATTTGCAACAGTTTGTAAGTTGAGAATTTCTTGGTTGTTGTTCGTCGACGATTCAAGGAGGCGGTCTATGGTTTGTTGTTGTCGGGTGACTGTGGCTTGGAGGGCCGAAATAGCTTCAGATTGCATTAGCACAAGGTTGTGCAGTTTCTGCAGCCATGGGTTACTTCTGAGAGGTTTGAAATTTAGACAGGGAGCCATAGATTGAATGAATTCTAGAGCTTGAGATTCGAGTTGAAGGGGGGGGAGTGAGGAGGGGGAGCGGATGCTGTGTTTACCAACATCGGCGAGGATTGCAGCGTTGCCAGTGTTCCATTCAGATCTCTAGGAGTAATGGATGCAGAGCGAGAGGCACCCCTACCTTGCTTGTTGCTATGTTTGGGCATGTTTTCGGCGATAGATTCAGTATGTAGTACAGTATAGTACAGTATGCAGGGACTATAGTACAGTAGTATAGTACAGTATGCAGGGACTGCATACCAAAGCATCTTGTTACATAAATCTTTTGCATCGCCTTGCATTTAAAGGACCTCGTCTTTGTGAATTTACAAATTTTGTGTTAAGAAATTCATGGAAGTCTGAATTTAAGTTATTGAATCTCTCACAGAGTGAGAATTGTCTACATATTTAATTTAACTTGATACAGTTTTGTGTATATATATATATATATATATATATATATATATATATATATATATATATATATATATATATATATATATATATATATATATATATATATATATATATATATATATGTCGTACCTAGTAGCCAGAACGCACTTCTCAGCCTACTATGCAAGGCCCGATTTGCCTAATAAGCCAAGTTTTCCTGAATTAATATATTTTCTCTAATTTTTTTCTTATGAAATGATAAAGCTACACATTTCATTATGTATGAGGTCAATTTATTTTTATTGGAGTTAAAATTAACGTAGATATATGACCGAACCTAACCAACCCTACCTAACCTAACCTATCTTTATAGGTTAGGTTAGGTTAGGTAGCCGAAAAAGTTAGGTTAGGTTAGGTTAGGTAGGTTAGGTAGTCGAAAAACAATTAATTCATGAAAACTTGGCTTATTAGGCAAATCGGGCCTTGCATAGTAGGCTGAGAAGTGCGTTCTGGCTACTAGGTACGACATATATATATATATATATATATATATATATATATATATATATATATATATATATATATATATATATGTATGTATATATATATGTATATATATATATATGTATATATATATATATGTATATATATATATATGTATATATATATATATGTATATATATATATATGTATATATATATATATGTATATATATATATATGTATATATATATATATGTATATATATATATATGTATATATATATATATGTATATATATATATATGTATATATATATATATGTATATATATATATATGTATATATATATATATGTATATATATATATATGTATATATATATATATGTATATATATATATATATGTATATATATATATATGTATATATATATATATATGTATATATATATATATGTATATATATATATATATATGTATATATATATATATATGTATATATATATATATGTATATATATATATATGTATATATATATATATGTATATATATATATATGTATATATATATATATGTATATATATATATATGTATATATATATATATGTATATATATATATATGTATATATATATATATGTATATATATATATATGTATATATATATATATGTATATATATATATATGTATATATATATATATGTATATATATATATATGTATATATATATATATGTATATATATATATATGTATATATATATATATGTATATATATATATATGTATATATATATATATGTATATATATATATATGTATATATATATATATGTATATATATATATATGTATATATATATATAATTTATTGTGTCAGGGGGACAGGCAGCAAGTACACAAACATACATGTTTGGCTTATATCGAGGTCCCCTCCAAGGTTGAACTACTTACCCTCCCAAGGGTGCAACCCCACAACAAGCCGACTAATTCTTGAGTACCTATTTACTGCTAGGTAAACAGGGGCATTAGGTGATAGGAACTGAAATCAGGCACATTGCTGCTAAACTTTTCCATCTAACTCTTAAATCACAGTTGCAGGCTACCATTCTCATATTAATTATCATATTAATGTACCCCCGTAGTAGTAAGCATAGCCTAGTGACATGGCAAACATGTTCTGCAGAAACCTAATGGCAGATGAAATGTAATTAGAACTAGGTATAACAGTCAGGACACAACCATTTCTGTCCCACCTGGGGTTCAAACCCAGAATTCCCAATTGTGAGTCGAGAACAAACCCAACTGTATTACCGGGACTCTTAGTTTGTCTTTGTATTTATAACCTGCCAGGCTTATTGTGTGCACCCGAAGTTAAGTTTCAATGATTACATTTCGGTACAGTATTACTTTCACTAAAGCTAACATATATTTTCTTTCTTCAGGATGGCACAAAGGTATTCCCACCACAGGTTAGCACCCCACCCACACCCTTTGCTGATCGGGAAACTTTGGAAAAGGAATTGAAGGCCCTTGAGCAAGATTTGGGTGACTTGAGATCACTCACCAACCCAAGTTGGCTCGAGCAGGATACTGTAGCCAGCTACTCTGATTCGACTACCACGGGTCAGTCATATTTTTTTTAATCATTAGTTGAGACATTATTATTATTGTTACAATTCCATTCAATGTTAAAATAACTTGTAAAATGGAATACTACTAAGATCTATCAAGTGCATGTTTAGTCATCACCATAATGAACATAATCACCATAATTCAGAACATACATATGACTTCCATAGTGTTAGTCTTGCTGATATTTTGTAGGTACGCTTCTTGAGTGTAAGATAATTTCATGTCTATTTCTTCTGGTGTTGAACAATCATAATAGCTAAACAGATACAAATTTCAGTATAGTTTTTTAGTAATTTGAAAATATAAATTCTCTTACAAATACTGTACAGTAATATAGTACTGGGTATTGTTTAGAGAAATAAAAAAAAAACATTTTAAAGAGCTTATTTAATTGGTTTCTGTAAAACCAATTAAACCAATTCTGTAAAACCAATCATTTTCGATTAAAAAATGGCAACAAATAAAAGCTTTTAATTAACATACTCCAGGAGCGAGTGACACGGAGGACAGCACATCGCTGAGCAGTCTCAACACCAGCATCACCTCCAATGACTCTCTCTTTTCCCCACTCAATGGATCGGGCATCAATAGAGGCTCAGGTGGCAATGGAGGCACCAAAGGCCCCAGCTTCACCCTAGCAGCCCTCCGCCAGCTTGGTATTCATCTGGAGGAAGGTGAAGATATTGACTCCTTCATTGCTAACCTTACCATTCCACCACCACCTGAAGGATGTGTAGTAAGTCAAAGAGCATTTACCAATAAGCAAAGAGCTTTATCAATAATACACAGTATACACAAGGTAATTTCATTTTGTACATTACATATGATAGGTACACAGTATGATATATGGTTTTACAAACTCTACACTAAATTAATCTTAGTTTCAACATTAAGAATTATCATGTGGTATTCTTATAAATTCTCTAAGGAAGTGTAATGCTTGTATTCCCAGGACCTTCAAACATGTGCTGAAAACCGCAGAATGGGAAACGAGTATGACATATCCGCTTTTATCATCCCTCCCCCTCCAACTTCAGATGAGAAAGACAACAGGTCATCAGATATCATAAGAAGACTATATGAAGCCAAAGAAGGCATCAGTAGGGTAAAGATTATCTTTTTCTTTTGGTAATTTACATTTACTGGAACATTTTCATGAGCATATTTGCTTCATTGTACCTTAGTACCCATATGTTATTTTGTGTAGTGTTTAATGGCCTACAATAGGAAATGTTACTGTTAGGAACACAGATCTTACTTTGTGCTGGTATTTACCAAGTAGCAACCATCTCCAGTGGGGGTAGGAAGCATGTCTCACCCTTCTTCCTGATGAGCTCTTTCATTTTTGTTTTGAAGTGAAGCCCCAGCTTTCACAGCTTTAGTGAGTAGGTAAAAGAGTGTTTATTGTCTGTCTAACCTCGTATCGAGGTTTGGCGAGCCTTGATGGTGCTCTTGGCGAGGATCACATTGGACTTACTTATGCAGTATTGCAATATTGTCAGAACATCAGTGTAACAGATGTTCAATTGCAACTACTTCAATTGCACCAATTCCCTTGATATCACATATGCAAGTATTGAAACTGATTGACCACTTCTAGTATGCAATTCATATTTATTTCACACGATTTCCTATTCTCTTAATTAGCATATAACATGAGTATTGCCCACATTCACTTTAAACCGTCTTCTCATACATCAATCAAAACTTTCAGCTTATCTAAGTAAATTTTTTACAGTAACACACTGCTAAAAGAATTATCATCTTCATTCATCAGATCTTCATATTAGGTTTACAACTTTTTCTGATACTGTACTGTATTCTTAGCTTGACATCTTTCATGACCCATCCATGAATTACAGTATAATCTCGCTTATCTGAAGCCCGCTTTTCCGAATCTTTGGGTTATCTGGCAGTTTTTGAGGCTGGATAAAAACTTCACCATATCTGAATAGGAATTCAGATAACCAAAGATTTTGCTGGATAATGCAGTCAGCCATCAGGTCATACTGTAGCAGTGGGTCGAGGCGTGGGGTATGGGGAATTTTGGAGGTGGCAGGTTTCAAGGTCGAGGGTTTTGGAGAGAGAGGGGAGAGTCTGGAGGGACTGTTTGGGATGTGGTGGTGTAGGCTGGTGTGGAGATTTGGGATGTGGGTGAGTGTGTTTGTGAGGTGCATGTGTGAGTGTACATGTATCGGAGTTTGGGATATGCTGGGTGTGTATAGGGGTGCTTTTGTGGAGGGCGAGTGAGAGATTCACAACCATTTTCTTGACGTGTCCTTATAATGACTGCTGGTGGTGGCTGAGACGGTTCCGGAAGAGCTGGGAGGGAGAGGACGGCATGTGTAGGAAGGGAAGGATTGAGTGTACGTGAGGGTTGGGAGGGTGGTGGAGGAAGGGAAGGAGGGAACCTTCAGGCGAGAGGGGAGTATGGAGTGGGTGTGGGTGTGTTTTTGAATGTTGTGTGCCTGCCTGCCTGCCTCCCACCCCATACCTGACAGCCAGTTAGTTATCCATCTATTCATCCAGCCCGTCTGTCCACCCACTTGCCCCACACACTAGCCAACCAATCAACCAACCAACCAGCTAAACTACCCAGCCAGTCACACAGTAATTATTATGTGTATGTGTTATTACCTAAGTATTATTACCTAAGTATAATTAGAGGATGAGAGTTACACTCGTGGTGTCCCGTCTACCTAGCACTCTTTGTTATGTAACGCTTTGAATCTTCTAACGGTTTTGGCCTCCACCACCTTCTCACTTAACTTGTTCCAACTGTCTACCACTCTGTTTGCAAAAGTAAATTCTTATATTTCTTCGGCATCTTTGTTTAGTTAGTTTAAATCTATGCCTTCTTGTTCTTGAAGTTCCAGGTCTCAGGAAAGCTACCCTATCAATTTTATCGATTCCTGTTACTATTTTGTATGTAGTGACCATATCATCTCTTTTTCTTCTGTCTTCTAGTTTTGGCATATTTAATGCCTCTAACATCTCCTCGTAGCTCTTGCCCTTCAGTTCTGGGTGCCACTTAATAGCATGTCTTTGCACTTTTCCAGTTTGTTGATGTGCTTCTTAAGATATGGGCACCACACAACCGCTGCATATTTTAGCTTTGGCCTAACAAAACTCGTGAACAATTTCTTTAGTATTTCACCATCCATGTACTGTATTTAAAAGCAATTCTAAAGTTAGAAAGCATAGCATAGGTTCCTCGCACAATGTTCTTTATGTGGTCCTCAGGTGATAGTTTTCTATCTAGAACCACCCCTCGTTGGGCCTCGTAGCCTGGTGGATAGCGCGCAGGACTCGTAATTCTGTGGCGCGGGTTCGATTCCCGCACGAGGCAGAAACAAATGGGCAAAGTTTCTTTCACCCTGAATGCCCCTGTTACCTAGCAGTAAATAGGTACCTGGGAGTTAAGTCAGCTGTCACGGGCTGCTTCCTGGGGGTGGAGGCCTGGTCGAGGACCGGGCCGCGGGGACACTAAAGCCCCGAAATCATCTCAAGATAACCTCAAGATAACCCCTAGATCTCTTTCTTTATCAAAATTCTTTAAAGATTTCTCACATAATTTATAGGTTGTGTGGGGTCTATGTTCTCCTATTCCACATTCCATAACATGGCATTTATTCACATTAAATTCCATTTGCCAAGTGGTGCTCCATATACTTATTTTGTCCAGGTCTTCTTGAAGGGCATGACAATCATCTAGGTTTCTTATCTTCCCTATTATCTTAGCATCATCAGCAAACATGTTCATATAATTCTGTATTTCATCTAGTAGATCATTTATGTAGACAATGAACATCACTGGTGCAAGAACTGAACCCTGTGGTACTCCACTTATGACATTTCTCCAGTCCGATACATTGCCTCTGATTACTGCCCTCATTTTTCTATGTCAGAAAATTTTTCATCCATGTTAGCTTACCTGTCACCCCCTCCAATATTTTCTAGTTTCCAGAACAACCTCTTATGTGGCACTTGGTCAAAAGCCTTTTTTAGGTCCAGATAGATGCAGTCAACCCAACCATCTCTTTCCTGTAAAATCTCTGTGGCTCGATCATAAAAACTGAGTAAATTTGATACACAGGATCTTCCAGATTGAAAACCATACTGTCTGTCTGATATTATATAATTTCTCTCCAGGTGTTCTACCCATTTAGTTTTTATTATTTTTTCCAATATTTTGACTATTACACTTTTGAATGATACAGGTCTATAATTGAGGGGGGTCTTCCCTGCTGCCACTTTTGTAGATTGGAACTATGTTAGCCTTTTTCCACACATCTGCTACGACTCCTGTACACAGGGCTGTCTGAAAAATCAGCGTAACACTGAAAATAGGAGATGCTTTTTAACCCATAGGGTTATAAACCAGTAGAACTGCTTACCCACAGAAGCTGTAAATGACAAAACACTGTTGAACTTTAAAATCCAGATTGAAAAAATTTGTCAAGACAAATAGGGGACCATTGACAATGTTCCGGCTTATCTTTGTCTTGGCCACTATAGTGTGCTAGTGGCCCTCTAGTAAATGCAATCACTTCCATACATGCTTATCACTTTCAAGACTATGTCATAGTTCCCATCTGTCAGGGAAAGAAAGCTTATTAGGCCTAATGAGATCCCTCTAAGCGATCCCTCCCTAAATGGATCTTCCCTTGGATGGAACCCATAAGAGTTGCCTAACTCTTGGCACCTATATACTGCTCATCAGTGTGCAGAGACAATGGTGCAAGGAACTGTACCCAAATGTTTCACCCAGCCCAGGAATAGAACTCTGCTCTAGTCGGTTGAGAGCAGACTGTGCAAGCCACTTTCTTTGTCACTTCAAGTATAATAAACCATGAACACCTTACAAGCTTTCTCACATACTTTCTCTATAAACCGACTCAATGTAATCATCTGATCTACATATCTTATTTCACCTGAGAGCCCACTAAGTTCATTACTGACCAATTTCTCTATCATTTCCTATTCTCTTCCATTCACTATCATGTAATGCACTTTGCTAATTACACATGATACATGTGTATCATGTAAGCCTTTAGAATTCTTACACTCACTAATTTATAAATGTTTTAAATTTCTAATTAGCTAACATGAGTAATAAATTTTCTAGATGGTGTGTGAAGACAACAGTGATGTTGAAGAAGGAGAGAAGGACCACGAAATTGCAGAGGTGCGTGTCAGCTCAGAAACAGTGCCCAAACGTACCGCTCTGGCGGGGAAGGTAGCGTCCCTTCAAAGACGCTTTGAAACTTCTCCTCGGACAACACACAATAATTCATCTAACTCTAGTGCCTCCATAGACAATAGACAGTTGCTGCTGAAGCTTAGCAAAGAAAGCTCTCATTCTCCAAGTGATTCGTCGGGTTATGATAGTCTCAAATCAAATAGTTCTAATGTAGGACATGAACTTGATGCCAAATTGGCACAGGCGTTGGAAGAAAATGATAAGATGTTCAAAAGTTTTGACACTCTCAAGAGACAACAACTCATGAATGCCAAAATTACGGGTGGAGGTCAGGAAAAAGGAAAAGAGTGCAGTGATTTCAAACATCCTTCAGTAATGTCCAGAGTGCGAACCTTTAGTTCTGGAGGAAAGTGGGGTACTGGTTCTCTACAACGACCTTCAACACTTCAACGCCAATGACTGTGCCAACCAGTAAGGCAGATGTAAAGGAAGAGGAGTCTCCTCCTCCTCCTCCTCCACGCACTCCTATTACTCGAACAGGTACTCTTACTAATCCAAAGAAATCTAACCATTTCCTCCCTCATCAAAAATCCAAAGAAGCATTTCTATGAGCACCGGTAACCTTTCAAAGTCTGCCTCTGAAGATGACATGACAATTCACTCTAGTTATAACACCATCTTAAAGTCACCCACCCAAACCACCATGTCTTCAGCCTCCAGTGAAGATATCAGTAGTCAAGCCAAAGCCTCCCCAGGGTCGCCTTCCAAACAGAGTGTAGCTTCTAGCAATGACTCGCTCACTTCGTCTTCAAGTATGGTAACTGTCAAATCAGCCTCTCTCAAAAGCTTAGACAATGATGAGGACCCTCCAGAACTGCCTCCAAGAAATGGACCTAAAACTGCCATGAAGCCTCCTCTTCCAAGAAGTCCATCGCAGGTGAGGTCACATTCCTAGTAAATAAACATTTATTTTGTAGTTGTCACATGACATCATATAATATAATGAAACTGGACCATGCAATGTATGCATTGAAGGTTACATGATTCTTCTACTTGATGTATTGTAACAAATTATACTTTACAACTAATCTTTACCATAATTCTTAATGTTTAAATTTACCAATATAAACCTTAGGCACTTTACCTATCTAGGAGCTCTCCATCTCTAACCCGTAAAATGTGGCTATCATCACAATTGTCACCTCGCCTGTGGGGGGGGAATTGTTCTTATAGGATAATACATCTGCATGCAAAACCAAGAAAAAAAAACAAATATAATTGGGGGGGGGGAGGTTTAAGAGCTGTAGCGGGCATTCTCTTTCAATGTCATACACCATGGTCGCTGACTGGTGTGGGTTGGAGGAAATTGTATATTCATCTTGTTATTTCACTTATTAGTTTATACAATGTAGTGTTTGCATTGACTGTCACCTATTGCATGAAAAGTATGATGACTGCAAACTTCATTACATAGTAAGCAACTGAAAAATGACAACAGAATTTTTTCATGGTCATTGGTTAACTCCATTACATCCATATTTATCTGAATTCACTTGAGGGCCACTATCACCTGTGGCCTCGAAAGGGACAGGAAGCCAGCATCTTTTCAAAGGATTCTCCCCCCCCCCTCCCCATTGTTCTTGATTATTTCTTCCCATTTGGATTGGCATAATAATATAATTTTATGAAAAGGACATTGAAGTCTTACAAAATCTACATGAACTCCACAAATGGTCAAAAGACTTGCAAATGCTTTTTAATATAGAAATATGCAAGACTTTGCACATGGGACATAACAAGCCATGTCACAATTACCACATTAATAACATTACCTTGCAGCAGATTGATGAACAAAGACCATGGAGTCAAAATCTAATTTTTATTGAACGTTGCACAACAGGTAGAAGCAGCAGTAAAAAAAAATAGCTAACCAAACCCTAGGAATAATCAAGTGTACCTTTGACTTTAAGGAAGAGAAGGTAATGATTCAATTCGATAAATGTCTGGTTCACCCCATATATGTATCCAAGTAGGGAGACCTCATCTTCTGAAAGACATAGCTGCTTTGGAGAAAAGTGCAACACCAGGCAATAAAAATCATTCCGGAACTAAGTCAATTCATGTACCAGGAACACTTGAGGACCACAGGGCTAAGAACACTGCAAACCAGGCATGACAGGGTGGATCTCACTAAAATGTTTAAAATACTGAACAATTTGCCAGATGTTGATACAAACAATTTCTTCAAAAGGTTAGATGTAACACAAACAAGGAGCAAGGAATTCAAGCTGAACAAGCCACTATATAGGACTGAAAACAGGAGATGCTTTTTCACCCAAAAGTTTATAAACCAATGAAACTGCCTACCCACTGAAGCTGTAAATACCAAAAACTGTTAAATGTTAAAATCCAGCTGGAAAAAATAATCATGGCTAATAGAAGGGGGGGGGGGGCCTTTAACAAGCTGCGAGCTTCCTGTTATCATTGAAGCCACTAGGGTTATCTTGAGGTTATCTTGAGATGATTTCGGGGCTTTTTAGTGTCCCCGCGGCCCGGTCCTCGACCAGGCCTCCACCCCCAGGAAGCAGCCCGTGACAGCTGACTAACACCCAGGTACCTATTTTACTGCTAGGTAACAGGGGCATAGGGTGAAAGAAACTCTGCCCAATTGTTTCTCGCCGGCGCCTGGGATCGAACCCAGGACCACAGGATCACAAGTCCAGCGTGCTGTCCGCTCGGCCGACCGGCTCCTAAGGGTGTTCATGACTCTCAGGTAAATTCAAGTACAGTATGCAAACTGAGGAATAACAATAATGATCGTTATTATTAAATGATAACCATTTAGCCCAGGTGATAAAAAAAAAGAAAAAAAAAGATAATCACTGCATGATAAGGGTTAACGGAATGGTGGTTTATATAATTTTTCTGTTGTAAGTTTTGTTGGCCATTTCAAGTTCACCAAATAATTAAAATGCACAAAGGCCTTGTTATCACATTACTTAACACTTTCGCTCACCCCGCGCGCCACCCCTCGACAGGGCGATATGGGCCCCAGAGTGTCACAGAAGCGCGTGTTAATTCCGAAAAGTGTATACTCTCTTCAACTTTGTCACCTCAATTCTCCTTCTACGAGATTAAATTTGGTATCATTGTGTTCGCAATAAAATTCTCTACAGCACTAAATGCATATAAACTCCAAAAGCCCGGCTAATTACCCGCAGCAAACAGAGAAAGTGCGAACGAGTTACCCGGGAGCACGCAAACGGGATAAAATGTTTTCACTATTTTCACTCTGGTCACCTCAATTTTTGTCCTAGGTCTTTCATTTTGGTCTCAATGGGTTCGTAATACAATTCTCTAGAGGAACATTAGCCTATAAAAAAAAAACCTGGTCACG
Source organism: Procambarus clarkii (assembly GCF_040958095.1). Taxonomy (NCBI): domain Eukaryota; kingdom Metazoa; phylum Arthropoda; class Malacostraca; order Decapoda; family Cambaridae; genus Procambarus; species Procambarus clarkii. The sequence goes on from NC_091230.1 coordinate 20,202,434, forward strand.
CTCCAACCGCCGACGAGTTGAAGACGGGCCACGTGTTAGCCGTGAGTGAGTGCTCAGAGGCCTTCCTGCTACACTCCCAATTCCTACCCTTTTCAAGCCTTTCTTTCGCAATTTTCTTCCTGGAAGGGCCTTGTTCATGATTACTATCCATCGTGGAGTAAGCGTAGATAGTTTCTAAAGCCGCAGTAAGAAATATAGCCACGGAAAATAGCCGAAATGTTCACACGTTTGAGATGCGAGGGGAAGCGACATTGGTCACAACAGTGGAGCAAAGACAATGGGTCCACGGCGTGTGCCAAGCAGCCTGAGGGCGACGAGGCTCAACAAAGAAAATGGGAAGACATCGGCGCACATTTTAAAACCAGTCCCCAAAAAATCGGATAAAAACCTGATTTTTGGCGAATTTTTAAAGTGGATGACGCAATGCTGCGTCATCCCCGGCATTACCGCCAGTAAACGGATGACGCAATGCTGCGTCATCCCCGAGCGAAAGTGTTAAGCAGTCAATGATGGCCTGGTTATCTTGTCAGTCAAGCAGCCACCGATGGCCTGATATCATGTCAGTCAAGCAGTCACCAATTCTTCCACTGAAAATTTAGAAGTTGTCTAATGGCTCAAAACTTCCTAGACATGCATGTTTAATTGTAAAAGTATCAGCAAATAATGAGGAAAATATAACATGCATAGTTAAAGATGGAAAAGAAAGAATGAGCAAATACCAGCCCATTCCATTCAGCTGCAGCCCAAGTATACCCAGGTTACCAGAGTATACCAAGTATACCCAGGAACTATCAGAGAGAAATGGTTACTCATTTCAATTCCCCATTCTGGTGCTTCCAAAGTCAGCTAGTCTGTAAAGTGCAGTATTAAAAAAAAAACAAAAAAACTTTTTGTTTGGAAATTTAAAAAACCTGCATTGAATATACTGTAATGAAACGCCATTTTCTGGGTGAGATCCGGAAGCACTCCCGGAGCTATCCAGGCTTATATGGATATATTAGACTTTGGCATCAATGTGCATGGAGTTCTAGGTCTACCAGGAGCACAATCCAGAACCTGGCCCCCTCAGAGAGACATGAGGAGCAATGGTCTAATAGAAACCCCTGTGTGGTTAGAAGCATTCTATGTCTGCCATCGACCGGGTCAGGCACCCAGAAAGGTAATCGCCCCAAAAACAAACCGCTATTCTGGTTAAATATTGCTACTGAAAGCCAAACTAGTGGACAGAACTCCCCAAATGAAAACGATCAAACGCACATGACGTCACGACGTTGCCGCTCCACTATCAGCACAATCCCCCCATCCTCCCTGGGAGGGGGAAGGGAAAGCCGCAATCCCTCATGCCGGCTATCCACCCTGCAGTTCTGAGGCTGGATGTCAAAACCCGTGAAAAAATGCCAACCGAAGGGAGGGAGGGTTGCCGGGAAGCCTCTGGATCTCGCCCAGAAAATGGAGTTTTGTTACATTTAATGTTAGTTATTTTGGGGGAGCCCCGTTGGCTTCCCGGAGCTACTTACCCAAAGATAACACAAGAGGGATAAACCCGGGAGGCGATCGCCAACAGAGCAAACATACTGTACAATGTCACGGGCACGAGGATAGACTGCAGGTAGGCCGTACCAAAGGACCCAGCGGACAACCTGGGAGACCCGAACCCCAGAACAGGGAAGAAGGGAAACCGGTCAACCCACAGCACGTTCCCGGCCACCAAGGCCTTGGCCCGCCGGAAACGGCGGAGAGCCATAACCGGACACAACACACGATGCACCCCTGGCCACACCAACCAGGAATCAAAAACCCAAGGACTCCTCTGGAAAACAGCAGTCTCACTCCTCGCCAGAAAATAAGAAGACAGCTCCAAACGAAGAAAACAACTACCAGGACCAAAAGAGCCCCCTGCACCAGGAGGCAAGCATGAAGCTTCCCGACCCGACCCCCAGAGGCCAATGCCAACAAGAGCCTTTGCCAAACAAACCTGAACCTAAGGGGCCACCACAAACCTGAACCTAAGGGGCCACCACAAACCTGAACCTAAGGGGCCACCACAAACTTGAACCTAAGGGGCCACCACAAACCTGAACCTAAGGGGCCACCACAAACCTGAACCTAAGGGGCCACCACAAACCTGAACCTAAGGGGCCACCACAAACCTGAACCTAAGGGGCCACCACAAACCTGAACCTAAGGGGCCACCACAAACCTGAACCTAAGGGGCCACCACAAACCAAGGAGAAGAGCACCCGGTCCAACAACCATTACAATTCCGGCAGTGCATGAGCAGGCCGGAGGTGAAACAACGCATGAGACAGCTTGTGGAATGGAGCAGAAGTAACATCAATACCGAACACAAGCTGCAGCAGCTCCGCAAGTACAGCACGATATGAGGAACAGTATTCGGCACAAGATGACCGCCCTGGAACAACCACGAAAGGAAGGTCAAGACAACCCCATCTGAGACAGAAGTACTCCTACGCAGAGATAAGAAATAACAAAGGGACCGCCTGGAAACTTCATACTGCCGCCGAGACGAAGCATGCAGGTGGGACACTATCAACGAAGCCACCCGCGCACAACATAAGTGATGATAGACCCCAAGGCAGAAAGCCTAGACGTGAAGACTCGAGGAGAATAGCGAACCATCCACGTACCGGGCTGGACCGATCTGCTGAAAGAGGCAGAGCCGCAGGAAGACCCTAGGGGTTTGGACACTGAGCAAGCAGCACCTGAAACCAAGGCTGGGCCAGCCACCAAGGGGTCAGAAGGACAACTCTCCCCTGGTAAGTCTCCAAGTGAGCCCAAAACACACGACCAATCACATGAGCCGAAGAATTGCAGGATGGATAATGGACGTGAGGGTCTGGGGTTTCCCCTTCCCCTTCCTGGGGAGGTGGGGTTGTGCAGACAGCGGCGCGGTAATGTGGTGACATCATGCTCATTCGCTCATTTTCATTTGGGGAGTTCTGTCCACTAGTTTGGCTTTCAGTAGCAATATTTGAACCAGAATAGGGGTTTGTTTTGGAACGCTTACCTTTCTGGGTGCCTGACCCAGTCGATGGCAGACATAGAATGCTTCCAAACACACGGAGGTTTCTATAAGCCATTGCTCCTCATGTCTCTTTGAGCGGGCCAGGTTCTGGCTCGTGGTTCCCGGTAGGCCTAGAACTCGATGCACATTGACTGATGCCAGAGTGTAATATATCCCTATCAGCCTGGATAGCTAGCTCCAGGGAGCCATGGGGCTCCCCTCAGAAATATAGGTAAAGGGTAATGCAATTTTTATTTGATTGTGAGAATAACTTCATTTCAGTAGGCGATAAGATAGTAATTGTAAGCTGTATTATTTTACTACAGAAAGAGTATCAAGAAAAACATTTTTCTTAAATAATTTACAATACAGTACTGTATATGCAATACTGTACATCCAATGAAATATGAAAGATTTTGTTAAAGAAAATTTTTATTCACAGGACAATGTGAAGGCAGCGATTCAAAACAAGGGCCTGCGTTCTCCATCACCAGCACGCAAGGCAGTAAGGAGTCCCTCACCAGACAACACAGAACGGCCTCCCTCGGTGCCTTCCAGACTGCGCAAGCCCCAGCTCAGTCCAACAACTTCTCCAACAAATAATTTACCAGGCACACACCGTCCGCGTCCTTCAAGCAAATTAAATGCACCTTCTACACCTACCAGTGGTAAAGCTCCTGCTGCCAGTCCAACGTCCCCTAGAGGTGGTACACGTTCTCCTCAGAAGAGTCCTAAAGTTAGCCGTAAGTCAGCTGCCACTGAGGAACATAAGCCTCTGCTTCCAGCTAAGACTAGTCAGTCACCAGCTCGAAGAGTTCCTGCATCAACACCAGCATCAAATGGTGTCAAAAGTCCCGTAAGAAGTGCCGACAAAAACTCTACAACCTCAAGATTGCCCAGACCAGATAACTCCAGTGTGGTCCTTAAGAACAGCCTTAACCAAGAAGTTGCTCCTCTTCAGACGTCCTCACCAAAACTATCACCTAAAAACAAAATGGTAAATGGCAAGACTCCAAATGGTATGGAGCTTGATGATTCTTTAGACTCTGGTAGCTTTGATCAAGATTCATTAGAAGAAACAGAGGATATTGAAGTGATGCCTCCAGCGTCAAGAGATGCCTTCCGTCGTTTTTCAGTAGTAGTTAGTCAATCCTTAAAATCCTTAACAGAGATGGCAGCAGCTTGTGCAGAAGCACAGCGTTCTGGAGGCACTGCCACTCAAGATGAAGCAAAATTTCAAGAAGCCAGAGAGGCCCTTACAAGTGAATCAAGACAATTTGTAACTGCCTCTAAATTATTTGTAAAGTCAGCCACAGAATCAGAAGATACTTTACTTAACTGTCTGGCCACGTGTATAACTCTGATGCAACGCATGGTTGATGTTACCCATCAAGTAGTGCGGCATACAACCACACCACTACAGACACAGAATGTGGTGGTGAAGGTGAGGGATGTGGCTACCACCTACCAGTCCACAGTACGGGCAGCACTCTCTGCTGCTGGCAGGGGAATGGACCACCCTTCCATGAACACCCTCATGACTCAGGCCACCAACCTGGCTGGTGTACTCACTGCTCTCATGCGTACACTCAGAGTATTCAGCCCGTGAATCCTCTAATGCTGTGAAATTTTCCATATATCATAGAATTGTGTGCATTATCATATTTAAGTTAATATTTGAAGTAATTGACAATAACAATCCACCAGTGACAGTTCAATGAATGCAGACTTACAAAAAAAGTACTTAATGTATTTACACGTTTGTAGATATAGAAGTAGCAACAAACGATATGCATAATGTCATCACTGTAGCCTGACCAGTTTCTGTAAATAATGATAGAAATCTCAGGTATTATGAACAGTTTGGAGAACATGAGTGTCAGCAGCTGAAGAAGCAAGCCTTTGGTACAGGTGATGAAGTTGGGAAAAGTGGAGGGTGACCTAACCATCAGTAGAGTTGTATATTTCAATACAATGATATAAACATAATTGTGTGTATAACATAATGCCTAACTTACCCACAGTCTTGCATTTGAAGATAACTTTCCAAGTGTATGTTTGTATCTCAAATGTACTTACAGTAATTATTTTAGTTACTTTTTTATTCCAAGATCATAGTCATGATTTGCAATTGTCCTTAGTCCTGACTATTTTCATTGTTATATCTTACGTAACTTACACTTTGCATCTATTTTCTCTTTACACTACCTTACATTTTGCCTACAAGTCATTTTAGCCCCTCCCTCAAATCCCTCTGTTGATGTATATAATATCTGTACAGCAAACTTGTGACATGTCAGCCCAAGTTAGGAGTTGTAATTCAGTGTTTTTTTAGTGTAACTGCTGTATTTTCTGCTAAATATAGTGTTACAGAGTATATTGTGAATGTTTTCTTATCCTTTGGTTTATAATTGTATGTTAAGATTTAAATAAGCACTATAATGGTCTGTCATATTCAAACTGCTGAAGCAGTTTTATTCTTCTTCGATTGTCAGTTATCACCATCCATCTCCCGTCTCCCTCACCCCGTTGACCCATGATCGTCCTTGTCCATTACACGCCATATCTATATCCCTTCTGCAGGGGGGTTTGGGCAAAATATGACCCATCGCCGTTTTCAGTAATTGGCATATTTTCGGTATAAAAAGTCGTAATTTGAAAATGAAAATAGGTGCAGATATTCAAATTACGACTTTTTATACCGAAAATATGCCAATTACTGAAAACGGCGATGGGTCATATTTTGCCCAAACCCCCCTGCAGTTTTCAAAATATCTGAAATGTCCGAAATTTGACTCCTGAGCGTGATTTTTTAGCCGAATTCTGACTCTCTGCACCTATTTTCATTTTCAAATTACGACTTTTTATTCCGAAAATATGCCAATTACTGAAAACGGAGATGGATCATATTTTGCCCAAACCCCCCTGCAGTTTTCAAAATATCTGAAATGTCCGAAATTTGACTCCTGAGCGTGATTTTTGAGCCGAATTCTGACTCTCTGCACCTATTTTCATTTTCAAATTACGACTTTTTATAAGGACCATATAAGTACCATACACATGCCAATATATGTACCTTTTACTTGGCCTTATAAGTACCATACATATGCTCGTGTAATTGCCATATATATGCCCATATAAGTATAATCCATGTGCCGTTTTAAGTACCATACATATGCATTTATAAGTATCATACATATGCCTTTATAAGTACCATAGATATGCCGTTATAAATATCAGACATATGTCTTTATAAGTACCATACATATCTTTAAATGTACCTTACATAAGTACCATACATATGTCAATTTAAGTACCATATATATACCCATATAAGTACCATACTGTTATGATCTCAGCCTGCAGGAGAAACGAGTCTCCCTCCTTGAGAGTTATTCATCAAGCCTGACCTAACCAGAAGGTCTAAGAAATATAGAGGTGATAACCCATATGTAAAATGGTTGCTTGGATATATATAACAATTTAAGATTATGGGCAATGAAGAAGAAAACAGATAAATGACTGGCTAGGAGATACGGACATTTTGCTGGAGGCGTGAGGCTCGTTTCTGGAGGGCTTTGACCTCACTTGAGTGCCAGACATCGCAGGGAGAAGCCGCGCTCCGTTGGAGCTCCCGTCAGAAGGGAACCCCTAGTGATATATCTCGAAGAGAAGAGAAGTATGCAGATGTGCCAGCTGTAGAATCGAGCTGGGAACGTTGTGGTCTCAAGTCCTGGTCGACGAGCAGATATTAAATCGCCCAGAGGCATTATTGTGGGCCGTGAAAGCGCCGTGACCAAGCTCTGTCAGAGGAATAGTGCCCTCACTAGACAATCTGTGGTAAGCACGATATACGCCAGTTCATAGTGATTACTTGTAGTTGGTCGTGTGCCCAGCGACAGTAGCGATGTTTATTTATAAGTTAGACATGTTTTAATAAGGCAGAAGGCCTGAAATAAGAGAGTGGAGAGGGAGGAACACGGAGCGACGTCCGTCCCCTCTGAGCGGTGGCGGGCCACTGAGGGAGCCCGGCTCCTGACGGCGAAGGACCCTCCCAGCGTGAGTGAGGACCGCCGGGCGACGTGGAGTATGGACCCGCCTAAAACGGGGGAGTCCACTCTCACTGTATGTAGAGGACAGATAGAGGTTTGAGGCAAACATATTGTGTGATTATTTGCGTTTATGTGTTAAAGGGGAAACAATTTCATTGGAGTGTCGATGGGTTGCAGGTTTGTCTTTGGGGAAGAAGTTGCTGAGAACTTCGATGCCAGCACAGATGAAGTAGTTTATTTTATTTTATTTTATTTTATTTATATATATACAAGAAGGTACATTGGGTTTGTGAGAATACATTGGATAGTACAGTATATACATTCTTGTAAAGCCACTAGTACGCACAGCGTTTCGGGCAGGTCCTTAATCTAGCAGGTAATTTTAAGTAGGTAATTTCAATCAGAATTGATAAATGATAAAGATGCATTACAAGAGAAAAATGAGATGAGAGAGCTTAGTAAGTATATTAAAGCATATTGTTATATTAAAGATCTGATTGATTACATTGACAGCTTGATTAGTAATTTAAACAAGGTTAATAGACACCATACAGCAGATTGACAGCACATATAAGACAGCAATGATCACAATGGTAAAGATGTTCAGAATGGGTACATAAAGATTGGGAGACTGGGTAGCAAAAGATACAGATAAACAAGATTTATAAACACCATACAACAGATTGGCAGCACATATAAGAAAACAGAATGATCACAATGGTAAAGATGTACAAATTGGGAACATAAAGGTTGGGAGATTGGGTAGCAATTGATACAGTGCAATTTTAAGGCAAAAAGTGAAAAACTATGAAGATGAAATTAGGTACTTTTTAGTATTGATTTTGAATGATGTAAAGGTTGGACAGCTTTTCAATTCAGTAGGGAGTGAGTTCCATAAACTGGGTCCCTTTATTTGCATGGAGTATTTACACAGATTAAGTTTAACTCTTAATTAACTTTATTTTAACTTTAATGATCAATCGATCACCCTATCAGTCCTAGAACGCATACATCTGTAGGTAATCCAGCCTACGACTGTAACTCTAAATTTTAACTTTAACTTTAACTTTAACTTTAACTTAATTTTAACTTTAGTTGATGAGACTCCAAGGTAGTGGAGCAGAGGACCTCGAGTTGTGAGGAGAAGCAGCGAAGAGGAGTGTCACGTGCTTCTGTAGAGGCGGTGAAGCACCATAATTGCTCGAGGAAACTTCATGGCGTAGCAGCCAGGAGAGCTGTGGAGGACCCCAGCAGAAGGGTGAAGCACCATAGTTGCTCAAGGAAACTTCATGATAGCAGCCTGGAGGAGCTGCAGAGGATCCTGGTAGTGAAGCCCGGAAGAACCTAAAGATATCAGGGTAGTGAACTTCCAGAGGTGGAAGGGAAGTTCTGGTGGATTACTTGTAGGGTGTTGATAGTGTTTGGTTGTCATTAGCGTGCAAGACGCAGTGAGAGGTGAGTGATTGTTGGCATTCTTATGTCAAGGAGTGTTTTATACTGAAGTTTAGAGTTACAGTCGTAGGCTGGATTACCTACAGATGTATGCGTTCTAGGACTGATAGGGTGATCGATTGATCATTGCAGTGTAGCAAGGAACATTTAGGCTGATATATGTTATTGCATTCAAATGCCAATTTTCTTTGCACACATTTATAGATACATATATATATTCTCTTGCTGATGGTGCAACAGTGTATATGTAGACTTGATCTACTTGAGAAGGTTGATAGTATCAGGTGGTGAATCAGAAGATAGGATACCACTTGATAAGCTGATGATAGAGTTCTGATGGTGTTGGAGTGCAACCTGATTGTAATATTATAGAGTATAGGATTCATTATTATTATTATATGTGTGTATGTATCGTGTATGTGTTTTGTACAGTAAATGTATCCCAATTTGCCGGTGTTTGCCCTTGTCCTAGTGAGGCTTCCCAGGAGGTAGTAAAGAAGGAGAGAGAGAAAGAACCAAGAACCACTGCTGTGGACAGGGTAGAAGGAAATACTAATAAGTCAAAAGGGGATTGAGGAGATCATATCACCTAAGGAGAGAGTGGGGAGTCACAGCGGCTCGAGTGGGTGTGTGCACGTGACAACGAGGCTAAGTGTTGGAGCCGCATTCCCTAAATGTGTGACGTTGAGCCGTCCAAGGGCCAGTCTCCAAGGGCCAGAAGCGCCTAGTGTGATCTCCTAGCGAGGTATAAGCACTCTACCGAGTTGTGGGTTGAGTTGTCTGTAAAGGAGGAACAACGACGACAACACCACCAACCCACGACTATAATAATACATATACAGTACCCATATAAGTACCATACGTATATGTTTAAAAGTACCGAACTTTTATCTTTATTAGTACCATACATATGCTATTATATGTACCATACATAAACCATATAATTATCATACATATGCTATTATAAGTACCATACATTTGGCATTATAAGTGCAATACATATGCCATTATAAGTACCATACAAATGGCCATAAATTTACCATTCAAAATAATCTCTAAGCAAAGGAATAATATAGAAATTACTTTATTTTCATTACCCATTTTTGAATTAGCTGTTTATAATTATTATTACATGTTTTTCAACTCATTTTCCCTAATAATTTGTTGAGAAAACACGATGATATATCTGATATTTGAGATGGCTGTATCTCGGTAAATATGGGTGTTTGGGCCTTGATATTGAAAATTAGCAAAGAAAGCCTTTACAGAAAGAAATGTAAATTGCTGTGGTAAACACAATGGTACCATTTTCAAAACGATTCTATGGCTGGTTTTGATTTTGAGTTTTGAGAAAAATGACGATTTCGCCCGGGCTGCGATTCTTTCCTGGCAAACGGCTGTGTGGCAGAAAATGTAAGCTCCTCGACAAAGTGACGTACTGTCCCGTTTTCTGAGTTTGGTCCTCTGGTAGGTTAGGATAGGACACTTACAATTTACTGTTTTCTTGACGCTAGGAAACATTAGAAGGACCATATAAGTACCATACACATGCCCATATAAGTACCATACACATGCCAATATATGTACCTTTTACATGGCCTTATAAGTACCATACATATGCTCGTGAAAATACCATATATATGCCCATATAAGTATAATCCATGTGCCGTTTTAAGTACCATACATATGCATTTATAAGTATCATACATATGCCTTTATAAGTACCATAGATATGCCGTTATAAATATCAGACATATGTCTTTATAAGTACCATACATATCTTTAAATGTACCTTACGTAAGTGCCATACATATGTCAATTTAAGTACCATATATATACCCATATCAGTACCATACATATACCCATATAAGTACCATACGTATATGTGTAAAAGTACCGAACTTTTATCTTTATTATTACCATACATATGCTATTATATGTACCATACATAAACCATATAATTATCATACATATGCTATTATAAGTACCATACATTTGGCATTATAAGTGCAATACATATGCCATTATAAGTACCATACAAATGGCCATAAATTTACCATTCAAAATAATCTCTAAGCAAAGGAATAATATAGAAATTACTTTATTTTCATTACCCATTTTTGAATTAGCTGTTTATAATTATTATTACATGTTTTTCAACTCATTTTCCCTAATAATTTGTTGAGAAAACACGATGATATATCTGATATTTGAGATGGCTGTATCTCGGTAAATATGGGTGTTTGGGCCTTGATATTGAAAATTAGCAAAGAAAGCCTTTACAGAAAGAAATGTAAATTGCTGTGGTAAACACAATGGTACCATTTTCAAAACGATTCTATGGCTGGTTTTGATTTTGAGTTTTGAGAAAAATGACGATTTCGCCCGGGCTGCGATTCTTTCCTGGCAAACGGCTGTGTGGCAGAAAATGTAAGCTCCTCGACAAAGTGACGTACTGTCCCGTTTTCTGAGTTTGGTCCTCTGGTAGGTTAGGATAGGACACTTACAATTTACTGTTTTCTTGACGCTAGGAAACATTAGAAGGACCATATAAGTACCATACACATGCCCATATAAGTACCATACACATGCCCATATAAGTACCATACACATGCCAATATATGTACCTTTTACATGGCCTTATAAGTACCATACATATGCTCGTGTAAATGCCATATATATGCCCATATAAGTATAATCCATGTGCCGTTTTAAGTACCATACATATGCATTTATAAGTATCATACATATGCCTTTATAAGTACCATAGATATGCCGTTATAAATATCAGACATATGTCTTTATAAGTACCATACATATCTTTAAATGTACCTTACATAAGTGCCATACATATGTCAATTTAAGTACCATATATATACCCATATCAGTACCATACATATACCCATATAAGTACCATACGTATATGTGTAAAAGTACCGAACTTTTATCTTTATTAGTACCATACATATGCTATTATATGTACCATACATAAACCATATAATTATCATACATATGCTATTATAAGTACCATACATTTGGCATTATAAGTGCAATACATATGCCATTATAAGTACCATACAAATGGCCATAAATTTACCATTCAAAATAATCTCTAAGCAAAGGAATAATATAGAAATTACTTTATTTTCATTACCCATTTTTGAATTAGCTGTTTATAATTATTATTACATGTTTTTCAACTCATTTTCCCTAATAATTTGTTGAGAAAACACGATGATATATCTGATATTTGAGATGGCTGTATCTCGGTAAATATGGGTGTTTGGGCCTTGATATTGAAAATTAGCAAAGAAAGCCTTTACAGAAAGAAATGTAAATTGCTGTGGTAAACACAATGGTACCATTTTCAAAACGATTCTATGGCTGGTTTTGATTTTGAGTTTTGAGAAAAATGACGATTTCGCCTGGGCTGCGATTCTTTCCTGGCAAACGGCTGTGTGGCAGAAAATGTAAGCTCCTCGACAAAGTGACGTACTGTCCCGTTTTCTGAGTTTGGTCCTCTGGTAGGTTAGGATAGGACACTTACAATTTACTGTTTTCTTGACGCTAGGAAACATTAGAAGGACCATATAAGTACCATACACATGCCCATATAAGTACCATACACATGCCCATATAAGTACCATACACATGCCAATATATGTACCTTTTACATGGCCTTATAAGTACCATACATATGCTCGTGTAAATGCCATATATATGCCCATATAAGTATAATCCATGTGCCGTTTTAAGTACCATACATATGCATTTATAAGTATCATACATATGCCTTTATAAGTACCATAGATATGCCGTTATAAATATCAGACATATGTCTTTATAAGTACCATACATATCTTTAAATGTACCTTACATAAGTGCCATACATATGTCAATTTAAGTACCATATATATACCCATATCAGTACCATACATATACCCATATAAGTACCATACGTATATGTGTAAAAGTACCGAACTTTTATCTTTATTAGTACCATACATATGCTATTATATGTACCATACATAAACCATATAATTATCATACATATGCTATTATAAGTACCATACATTTGGCATTATAAGTGCAATACATATGCCATTATAAGTACCATACAAATGGCCATAAATTTACCATTCAAAATAATCTCTAAGCAAAGGAATAATATAGAAATTACTTTATTTTCATTACCCATTTTTGAATTAGCTGTTTATAATTATTATTACATGTTTTTCAACTCATTTTCCCTAATAATTTGTTGAGAAAACACGATGATATATCTGATATTTGAGATGGCTGTATCTCGGTAAATATGGGTGTTTGGGCCTTGATATTGAAAATTAGCAAAGAAAGCCTTTACAGAAAGAAATGTAAATTGCTGTGGTAAACACAATGGTACCATTTTCAAAACGATTCTATGGCTGGTTTTGATTTTGAGTTTTGAGAAAAATGACGATTTCGCCCGGGCTGCGATTCTTTCCTGGCAAACGGCTGTGTGGCAGAAAATGTAAGCTCCTCGACAAAGTGACGTACTGTCCCGTTTTCTGAGTTTGGTCCTCTGGTAGGTTAGGATAGGACACTTACAATTTACTGTTTTCTTGACGCTAGGAAACATTAGAAGGACCATATAAGTACCATACACATGCCCATATAAGTACCATACACATGCCCATATAAGTACCATACACATGCCAATATATGTACCTTTTACATGGCCTTATAAGTACCATACATATGCTCGTGTAAATGCCATATATATGCCCATATAAGTATAATCCATGTGCCGTTTTAAGTACCATACATATGCATTTATAAGTATCATACATATGCCTTTATAAGTACCATAGATATGCCGTTATAAATATCAGACATATGTCTTTATAAGTACCATACATATCTTTAAATGTACCTTACATAAGTGCCATACATATGTCAATTTAAGTACCATATATATACCCATATCAGTACCATACATATACCCATATAAGTACCATACGTATATGTGTAAAAGTACCGAACTTTTATCTTTATTAGTACCATACATATGCTATTATATGTACCATACATAAACCATATAATTATCATACATATGCTATTATAAGTACCATACATTTGGCATTATAAGTGCAATACATATGCCATTATAAGTACCATACAAATGGCCATAAATTTACCATTCAAAATAATCTCTAAGCAAAGGAATAATATAGAAATTACTTTATTTTCATTACCCATTTTTGAATTAGCTGTTTATAATTATTATTACATGTTTTTCAACTCATTTTCCCTAATAATTTGTTGAGAAAACACGATGATATATCTGATATTTGAGATGGCTGTATCTCGGTAAATATGGGTGTTTGGGCCTTGATATTGAAAATTAGCAAAGAAAGCCTTTACAGAAAGAAATGTAAATTGCTGTGGTAAACACAATGGTACCATTTTCAAAACGATTCTATGGCTGGTTTTGATTTTGAGTTTTGAGAAAAATGACGATTTCGCCCGGGCTGCGATTCTTTCCTGGCAAACGGCTGTGTGGCAGAAAATGTAAGCTCCTCGACAAAGTGACGTACTGTCCCGTTTTCTGAGTTTGGTCCTCTGGTAGGTTAGGATAGGACACTTACAATTTACTGTTTTCTTGACGCTAGGAAACATTAGAAGGACCATATAAGTACCATACACATGCCCATATAAGTACCATACACATGCCCATATAAGTACCATACACATGCCAATATATGTACCTTTTACATGGCCTTATAAGTACCATACATATGCTCGTGTAAATGCCATATATATGCCCATATAAGTATAATCCATGTGCCGTTTTAAGTACCATACATATGCATTTATAAGTATCATACATATGCCTTTATAAGTACCATAGATATGCCGTTATAAATATCAGACATATGTCTTTATAAGTACCATACATATCTTTAAATGTACCTTACATAAGTGCCATACATATGTCAATTTAAGTACCATATATATACCCATATCAGTACCATACATATACCCATATAAGTACCATACGTATATGTGTAAAAGTACCGAACTTTTATCTTTATTAGTACCATACATATGCTATTATATGTACCATACATAAACCATATAATTATCATACATATGCTATTATAAGTACCATACATTTGGCATTATAAGTGCAATACATATGCCATTATAAGTACCATACAAATGGCCATAAATTTACCATTCAAAATAATCTCTAAGCAAAGGAATAATATAGAAATTACTTTATTTTCATTACCCATTTTTGAATTAGCTGTTTATAATTATTATTACATGTTTTTCAACTCATTTTCCCTAATAATTTGTTGAGAAAACACGATGATATATCTGATATTTGAGATGGCTGTATCTCGGTAAATATGGGTGTTTGGGCCTTGATATTGAAAATTAGCAAAGAAAGCCTTTACAGAAAGAAATGTAAATTGCTGTGGTAAACACAATGGTACCATTTTCAAAACGATTCTATGGCTGGTTTTGATTTTGAGTTTTGAGAAAAATGACGATTTCGCCCGGGCTGCGATTCTTTCCTGGCAAACGGCTGTGTGGCAGAAAATGTAAGCTCCTCGACAAAGTGACGTACTGTCCCGTTTTCTGAGTTTGGTCCTCTGGTAGGTTAGGATAGGACACTTACAATTTACTGTTTTCTTGACGCTAGGAAACATTAGAAGGACCATATAAGTACCATACACATGCCCATATAAGTACCATACACATGCCCATATAAGTACCATACACATGCCAATATATGTACCTTTTACATGGCCTTATAAGTACCATACATATGCTCGTGTAAATGCCATATATATGCCCATATAAGTATAATCCATGTGCCGTTTTAAGTACCATACATATGCATTTATAAGTATCATACATATGCCTTTATAAGTACCATAGATATGCCGTTATAAATATCAGACATATGTCTTTATAAGTACCATACATATCTTTAAATGTACCTTACATAAGTGCCATACATATGTCAATTTAAGTACCATATATATACCCATATCAGTACCATACATATACCCATATAAGTACCATACGTATATGTGTAAAAGTACCGAACTTTTATCTTTATTAGTACCATACATATGCTATTATATGTACCATACATAAACCATATAATTATCATACATATGCTATTATAAGTACCATACATTTGGCATTATAAGTGCAATACATATGCCATTATAAGTACCATACAAATGGCCATAAATTTACCATTCAAAATAATCTCTAAGCAAAGGAATAATATAGAAATTACTTTATTTTCATTACCCATTTTTGAATTAGCTGTTTATAATTATTATTACATGTTTTTCAACTCATTTTCCCTAATAATTTGTTGAGAAAACACGATGATATATCTGATATTTGAGATGGCTGTATCTCGGTAAATATGGGTGTTTGGGCCTTGATATTGAAAATTAGCAAAGAAAGCCTTTACAGAAAGAAATGTAAATTGCTGTGGTAAACACAATGGTACCATTTTCAAAACGATTCTATGGCTGGTTTTGATTTTGAGTTTTGAGAAAAATGACGATTTCGCCCGGGCTGCGATTCTTTCCTGGCAAACGGCTGTGTGGCAGAAAATGTAAGCTCCTCGACAAAGTGACGTACTGTCCCGTTTTCTGAGTTTGGTCCTCTGGTAGGTTAGGATAGGACACTTACAATTTACTGTTTTCTTGACGCTAGGAAACATTAGAAGGACCATATAAGTACCATACACATGCCCATATAAGTACCATACACATGCCCATATAAGTACCATACACATGCCAATATATGTACCTTTTACATGGCCTTATAAGTACCATACATATGCTCGTGTAAATGCCATATATATGCCCATATAAGTATAATCCATGTGCCGTTTTAAGTACCATACATATGCATTTATAAGTATCATACATATGCCTTTATAAGTACCATAGATATGCCGTTATAAATATCAGACATATGTCTTTATAAGTACCATACATATCTTTAAATGTACCTTACATAAGTGCCATACATATGTCAATTTAAGTACCATATATATACCCATATCAGTACCATACATATACCCATATAAGTACCATACGTATATGTGTAAAAGTACCGAACTTTTATCTTTATTAGTACCATACATATGCTATTATATGTACCATACATAAACCATATAATTATCATACATATGCTATTATAAGTACCATACATTTGGCATTATAAGTGCAATACATATGCCATTATAAGTACCATACAAATGGCCATAAATTTACCATTCAAAATAATCTCTAAGCAAAGGAATAATATAGAAATTACTTTATTTTCATTACCCATTTTTGAATTAGCTGTTTATAATTATTATTACATGTTTTTCAACTCATTTTCCCTAATAATTTGTTGAGAAAACACGATGATATATCTGATATTTGAGATGGCTGTATCTCGGTAAATATGGGTGTTTGGGCCTTGATATTGAAAATTAGCAAAGAAAGCCTTTACAGAAAGAAATGTAAATTGCTGTGGTAAACACAATGGTACCATTTTCAAAACGATTCTATGGCTGGTTTTGATTTTGAGTTTTGAGAAAAATGACGATTTCGCCCGGGCTGCGATTCTTTCCTGGCAAACGGCTGTGTGGCAGAAAATGTAAGCTCCTCGACAAAGTGACGTACTGTCCCGTTTTCTGAGTTTGGTCCTCTGGTAGGTTAGGATAGGACACTTACAATTTACTGTTTTCTTGACGCTAGGAAACATTAGAAGGACCATATAAGTACCATACACATGCCCATATAAGTACCATACACATGCCCATATAAGTACCATACACATGCCAATATATGTACCTTTTACATGGCCTTATAAGTACCATACATATGCTCGTGTAAATGCCATATATATGCCCATATAAGTATAATCCATGTGCCGTTTTAAGTACCATACATATGCATTTATAAGTATCATACATATGCCTTTATAAGTACCATAGATATGCCGTTATAAATATCAGACATATGTCTTTATAAGTACCATACATATCTTTAAATGTACCTTACATAAGTGCCATACATATGTCAATTTAAGTACCATATATATACCCATATCAGTACCATACATATACCCATATAAGTACCATACGTATATGTGTAAAAGTACCGAACTTTTATCTTTATTAGTACCATACATATGCTATTATATGTACCATACATAAACCATATAATTATCATACATATGCTATTATAAGTACCATACATTTGGCATTATAAGTGCAATACATATGCCATTATAAGTACCATACAAATGGCCATAAAGTTACCATTCAAAATAATCTCTAAGCAAAGGAATAATATAGAAATTACTTTATTTTCATTACCCATTTTTGAATTAGCTGTTTATAATTATTATTACATGTTTTTCAACTCATTTTCCCTAATAATTTGTTGAGAAAACACGATGATATATCTGATATTTGAGATGGCTGTATCTCGGTAAATATGGGTGTTTGGGCCTTGATATTGAAAATTAGCAAAGAAAGCCTTTACAGAAAGAAATGTAAATTGCTGTGGTAAACACAATGGTACCATTTTCAAAACGATTCTATGGCTGGTTTTGATTTTGAGTTTTGAGAAAAATGACGATTTCGCCCGGGCTGCGATTCTTTCCTGGCAAACGGCTGTGTGGCAGAAAATGTAAGCTCCTCGACAAAGTGACGTACTGTCCCGTTTTCTGAGTTTGGTCCTCTGGTAGGTTAGGATAGGACACTTACAATTTACTGTTTTCTTGACGCTAGGAAACATTAGAAGGACCATATAAGTACCATACACATGCCCATATAAGTACCATACACATGCCCATATAAGTACCATACACATGCCAATATATGTACCTTTTACATGGCCTTATAAGTACCATACATATGCTCGTGTAAATGCCATATATATGCCCATATAAGTATAATCCATGTGCCGTTTTAAGTACCATACATATGCATTTATAAGTATCATACATATGCCTTTATAAGTACCATAGATATGCCGTTATAAATATCAGACATATGTCTTTATAAGTACCATACATATCTTTAAATGTACCTTACATAAGTGCCATACATATGTCAATTTAAGTACCATATATATACCCATATCAGTACCATACATATACCCATATAAGTACCATACGTATATGTGTAAAAGTACCGAACTTTTATCTTTATTAGTACCATACATATGCTATTATATGTACCATACATAAACCATATAATTATCATACATATGCTATTATAAGTACCATACATTTGGCATTATAAGTGCAATACATATGCCATTATAAGTACCATACAAATGGCCATAAATTTACCATTCAAAATAATCTCTAAGCAAAGGAATAATATAGAAATTACTTTATTTTCATTACCCATTTTTGAATTAGCTGTTTATAATTATTATTACATGTTTTTCAACTCATTTTCCCTAATAATTTGTTGAGAAAACACGATGATATATCTGATATTTGAGATGGCTGTATCTCGGTAAATATGGGTGTTTGGGCCTTGATATTGAAAATTAGCAAAGAAAGCCTTTACAGAAAGAAATGTAAATTGCTGTGGTAAACACAATGGTACCATTTTCAAAACGATTCTATGGCTGGTTTTGATTTTGAGTTTTGAGAAAAATGACGATTTCGCCCGGGCTGCGATTCTTTCCTGGCAAACGGCTGTGTGGCAGAAAATGTAAGCTCCTCGACAAAGTGACGTACTGTCCCGTTTTCTGAGTTTGGTCCTCTGGTAGGTTAGGATAGGACACTTACAATTTACTGTTTTCTTGACGCTAGGAAACATTAGAAGGACCATATAAGTACCATACACATGCCCATATAAGTACCATACACATGCCCATATAAGTACCATACACATGCCAATATATGTACCTTTTACATGGCCTTATAAGTACCATACATATGCTCGTGTAAATGCCATATATATGCCCATATAAGTATAATCCATGTGCCGTTTTAAGTACCATACATATGCATTTATAAGTATCATACATATGCCTTTATAAGTACCATAGATATGCCGTTATAAATATCAGACATATGTCTTTATAAGTACCATACATATCTTTAAATGTACCTTACATAAGTGCCATACATATGTCAATTTAAGTACCATATATATACCCATATCAGTACCATACATATACCCATATAAGTACCATACGTATATGTGTAAAAGTACCGAACTTTTATCTTTATTAGTACCATACATATGCTATTATATGTACCATACATAAACCATATAATTATCATACATATGCTATTATAAGTACCATACATTTGGCATTATAAGTGCAATACATATGCCATTATAAGTACCATACAAATGGCCATAAATTTACCATTCAAAATAATCTCTAAGCAAAGGAATAATATAGAAATTACTTTATTTTCATTACCCATTTTTGAATTAGCTGTTTATAATTATTATTACATGTTTTTCAACTCATTTTCCCTAATAATTTGTTGAGAAAACACGATGATATATCTGATATTTGAGATGGCTGTATCTCGGTAAATATGGGTGTTTGGGCCTTGATATTGAAAATTAGCAAAGAAAGCCTTTACAGAAAGAAATGTAAATTGCTGTGGTAAACACAATGGTACCATTTTCAAAACGATTCTATGGCTGGTTTTGATTTTGAGTTTTGAGAAAAATGACGATTTCGCCCGGGCTGCGATTCTTTCCTGGCAAACGGCTGTGTGGCAGAAAATGTAAGCTCCTCGACAAAGTGACGTACTGTCCCGTTTTCCGAGTTTGGTCCTCTGGTAGGTTAGGATAGGACACTTACAATTTACTGTTTTCTTGACGCTAGGAAACATTAGAAGGACCATATAAGTACCATACACATGCCCATATAAGTACCATACACATGCCAATATATGTACCTTTTACATGGCCTTATAAGTACCATACATATGCTCGTGTAAATGCCATATATATGCCCATATAAGTATAATCCATGTGCCGTTTTAAGTACCATACATATGCATTTATAAGTATCATACATATGCCTTTATAAGTACCATAGATATGCCGTTATAAATATCAGACATATGTCTTTATAAGTACCATACATATCTTTAAATGTACCTTACATAAGTGCCATACATATGTCAATTTAAGTACCATATATATACCCATATCAGTACCATACATATACCCATATAAGTACCATACGTATATGTGTAAAAGTACCGAACTTTTATCTTTATTAGTACCATACATATGCTATTATATGTACCATACATAAACCATATAATTATCATACATATGCTATTATAAGTACCATACATTTGGCATTATAAGTGCAATACATATGCCATTATAAGTACCATACAAATGGCCATAAATTTACCATTCAAAATAATCTCTAAGCAAAGGAATAATATAGAAATTACTTTATTTTCATTACCCATTTTTGAATTAGCTGTTTATAATTATTATTACATGTTTTTCAACTCATTTTCCCTAATAATTTGTTGAGAAAACACGATGATATATCTGATATTTGAGATGGCTGTATCTCGGTAAATATGGGTGTTTGGGCCTTGATATTGAAAATTAGCAAAGAAAGCCTTTACAGAAAGAAATGTAAATTGCTGTGGTAAACACAATGGTACCATTTTCAAAACGATTCTATGGCTGGTTTTGATTTTGAGTTTTGAGAAAAATGACGATTTCGCCCGGGCTGCGATTCTTTCCTGGCAAACGGCTGTGTGGCAGAAAATGTAAGCTCCTCGACAAAGTGACGTACTGTCCCGTTTTCTGAGTTTGGTCCTCTGGTAGGTTAGGATAGGACACTTACAATTTACTGTTTTCTTGACGCTAGGAAACATTAGAAGGACCATATAAGTACCATACACATGCCCATATAAGTACCATACACATGCCCATATAAGTACCATACACATGCCAATATATGTACCTTTTACATGGCCTTATAAGTACCATACATATGCTCGTGTAAATGCCATATATATGCCCATATAAGTATAATCCATGTGCCGTTTTAAGTACCATACATATGCATTTATAAGTATCATACATATGCCTTTATAAGTACCATAGATATGCCGTTATAAATATCAGACATATGTCTTTATAAGTACCATACATATCTTTAAATGTACCTTACATAAGTGCCATACATATGTCAATTTAAGTACCATATATATACCCATATCAGTACCATACATATACCCATATAAGTACCATACGTATATGTGTAAAAGTACCGAACTTTTATCTTTATTAGTACCATACATATGCTATTATATGTACCATACATAAACCATATAATTATCATACATATGCTATTATAAGTACCATACATTTGGCATTATAAGTGCAATACATATGCCATTATAAGTACCATACAAATGGCCATAAATTTACCATTCAAAATAATCTCTAAGCAAAGGAATAATATAGAAATTACTTTATTTTCATTACCCATTTTTGAATTAGCTGTTTATAATTATTATTACATGTTTTTCAACTCATTTTCCCTAATAATTTGTTGAGAAAACACGATGATATATCTGATATTTGAGATGGCTGTATCTCGGTAAATATGGGTGTTTGGGCCTTGATATTGAAAATTAGCAAAGAAAGCCTTTACAGAAAGAAATGTAAATTGCTGTGGTAAACACAATGGTACCATTTTCAAAACGATTCTATGGCTGGTTTTGATTTTGAGTTTTGAGAAAAATGACGATTTCGCCCGGGCTGCGATTCTTTCCTGGCAAACGGCTGTGTGGCAGAAAATGTAAGCTCCTCGACAAAGTGACGTACTGTCCCGTTTTCTGAGTTTGGTCCTCTGGTAGGTTAGGATAGGACACTTACAATTTACTGTTTTCTTGACGCTAGGAAACATTAGAAGGACCATATAAGTACCATACACATGCCCATATAAGTACCATACACATGCCCATATAAGTACCATACACATGCCAATATATGTACCTTTTACATGGCCTTATAAGTACCATACATATGCTCGTGTAAATGCCATATATATGCCCATATAAGTATAATCCATGTGCCGTTTTAAGTACCATACATATGCATTTATAAGTATCATACATATGCCTTTATAAGTACCATAGATATGCCGTTATAAATATCAGACATATGTCTTTATAAGTACCATACATATCTTTAAATGTACCTTACATAAGTGCCATACATATGTCAATTTAAGTACCATATAAAAACCCATATCAGTACCATACATATACCCATATAAGTACCATACGTATATGTGTAAAAGTACCGAACTTTTATCTTTATTAGTACCATACATATGCTATTATATGTACCATACATAAACCATATAATTATCATACATATGCTATTATAAGTACCATACATTTGGCATTATAAGTGCAATACATATGCCATTATAAGTACCATACAAATGGCCATAAATTTACCATTCAAAATAATCTCTAAGCAAAGGAATAATATAGAAATTACTTTATTTTCATTACCCATTTTTGAATTAGCTGTTTATAATTATTATTACATGTTTTTCAACTCATTTTCCCTAATAATTTGTTGAGAAAACACGATGATATATCTGATATTTGAGATGGCTGTATCTCGGTAAATATGGGTGTTTGGGCCTTGATATTGAAAATTAGCAAAGAAAGCCTTTACAGAAAGAAATGTAAATTGCTGTGGTAAACACAATGGTACCATTTTCAAAACGATTCTATGGCTGGTTTTGATTTTGAGTTTTGAGAAAAATGACGATTTCGCCCGGGCTGCGATTCTTTCCTGGCAAACGGCTGTGTGGCAGAAAATGTAAGCTCCTCGACAAAGTGACGTACTGTCCCGTTTTCTGAGTTTGGTCCTCTGGTAGGTTAGGATAGGACACTTACAATTTACTGTTTTCTTGACGCTAGGAAACATTAGAAGGACCATATAAGTACCATACACATGCCCATATAAGTACCATACACATGCCAATATATGTACCTTTTACATGGCCTTATAAGTACCATACATATGCTCGTGTAAATGCCATATATATGCCCATATAAGTATAATCCATGTGCCGTTTTAAGTACCATACATATGCATTTATAAGTATCATACATATGCCTTTATAAGTACCATAGATATGCCGTTATAAATATCAGACATATGTCTTTATAAGTACCATACATATCTTTAAATGTACCTTACATAAGTGCCATACATATGTCAATTTAAGTACCATATATATACCCATATCAGTACCATACATATACCCATATAAGTACCATACGTATATGTGTAAAAGTACCGAACTTTTATCTTTATTAGTACCATACATATGCTATTATATGTACCATACATAAACCATATAATTATCATACATATGCTATTATAAGTACCATACATTTGGCATTATAAGTGCAATACATATGCCATTATAAGTTATATACAAATGGCCATAAATTTACCATTCAAAATAATCTCTAAGCAAAGGAATAATATAGAAATTACTTTATTTTCATTACCCATTTTTGAATTAGCTGTTTATAATTATTATTACATGTTTTTCAACTCATTTTCCCTAATAATTTGTTGAGAAAACACGATGATATATCTGATATTTGAGATGGCTGTATCTCGGTAAATATGGGTGTTTGGGCCTTGATATTGAAAATTAGCAAAGAAAACCTTTACAGAAAGAAATGTAAATTGCTGTGGTAAACACAATGGTACCATTTTCAAAACGATTCTATGGCTGGTTTTGATTTTGAGTTTTGAGAAAAATGACGATTTCGCCCGGGCTGCGATTCTTTCCTGGCAAACGGCTGTGTGGCAGAAAATGTAAGCTCCTCGACAAAGTGACGTACTGTCCCGTTTTCTGAGTTTGGTCCTCTGGTAGGTTAGGATAGGACACTTACAATTTACTGTTTTCTTGACGCTAGGAAACATTAGAAGGACCATATAAGTACCATACACATGCCCATATAAGTACCATACACATGCCAATATATGTACCTTTTACATGGCCTTATAAGTACCATACATATGCTCGTGTAAATGCCATATATATGCCCATATAAGTATAATCCATGTGCCGTTTTAAGTACCATACATATGCATTTATAAGTATCATACATATGCCTTTATAAGTACCATAGATATGCCGTTATAAATATCAGACATATGTCTTTATAAGTACCATACATATCTTTAAATGTACCTTACATAAGTGCCATACATATGTCAATTTAAGTACCATATATATACCCATATCAGTACCATACATATACCCATATAAGTACCATACGTATATGTGTAAAAGTACCGAACTTTTATCTTTATTAGTACCATACATATGCTATTATATGTACCATACATAAACCATATAATTATCATACATATGCTATTATAAGTACCATACATTTGGCATTATAAGTGCAATACATATGCCATTATAAGTACCATACAAATGGCCATAAAGTTACCATTCAAAATAATCTCTAAGCAAAGGAATAATATAGAAATTACTTTATTTTCATTACCCATTTTTGAATTAGCTGTTTATAATTATTATTACATGTTTTTCAACTCATTTTCCCTAATAATTTGTTGAGAAAACACGATGATATATCTGATATTTGAGATGGCTGTATCTCGGTAAATATGGGTGTTTGGGCCTTGATATTGAAAATTAGCAAAGAAAGCCTTTACAGAAAGAAATGTAAATTGCTGTGGTAAACACAATGGTACCATTTTCAAAACGATTCTATGGCTGGTTTTGATTTTGAGTTTTGAGAAAAATGACGATTTCGCCCGGGCTGCGATTCTTTCCTGGCAAACGGCTGTGTGGCAGAAAATGTAAGCTCCTCGACAAAGTGACGTACTGTCCCGTTTTCTGAGTTTGGTCCTCTGGTAGGTTAGGATAGGACACTTACAATTTACTGTTTTCTTGACGCTAGGAAACATTAGAAGGACCATGTAAGTACCATACACATGCCCATATAAGTACCATACACATGCCCATATAAGTACCATACACATGCCAATATATGTACCTTTTACATGGCCTTATAAGTACCATACATATGCTCGTGTAAATGCCATATATATGCCCATATAAGTATAATCCATGTGCCGTTTTAAGTACCATACATATGCATTTATAAGTATCATACATATGCCTTTATAAGTACCATAGATATGCTGTTATAAATATCAGACATATGTCTTTATAAGTACCATACATATCTTTAAATGTACCTTACATAAGTGCCATACATATGTCAATTTAAGTACCATATATATACCCATATCAGTACCATACATATACCCATATAAGTACCATACGTATATGTGTAAAAGTACCGAACTTTTATCTTTATTAGTACCATACATATGCTATTATATGTACCATACATAAACCATATAATTATCATACATATGCTATTATAAGTACCATACATTTGGCATTATAAGTGCAATACATATGCCATTATAAGTACCATACAAATGGCCATAAATTTACCATTCAAAATAATCTCTAAGCAAAGGAATAATATAGAAATTACTTTATTTTCATTACCCATTTTTGAATTAGCTGTTTATAATTATTATTACATGTTTTTCAACTCATTTTCCCTAATAATTTGTTGAGAAAACACGATGATATATCTGATATTTGAGATGGCTGTATCTCGGTAAATATGGGTGTTTGGGCCTTGATATTGAAAATTAGCAAAGAAAGCCTTTACAGAAAGAAATGTAAATTGCTGTGGTAAACACAATGGTACCATTTTCAAAACGATTCTATGGCTGGTTTTGATTTTGAGTTTTGAGAAAAATGACGATTTCGCCCGGGCTGCGATTCTTTCCTGGCAAACGGCTGTGTGGCAGAAAATGTAAGCTCCTCGACAAAGTGACGTACTGTCCCGTTTTCTGAGTTTGGTCCTCTGGTAGGTTAGGATAGGACACTTACAATTTACTGTTTTCTTGACGCTAGGAAACATTAGAAGGACCATATAAGTACCATACACATGCCCATATAAGTACCATACACATGCCAATATATGTACCTTTTACATGGCCTTATAAGTACCATACATATGCTCGTGTAAATGCCATATATATGCCCATATAAGTATAATCCATGTGCCGTTTTAAGTACCATACATATGCATTTATAAGTATCATACATATGCCTTTATAAGTACCATAGATATGCCGTTATAAATATCAGACATATGTCTTTATAAGTACCATACATATCTTTAAATGTACCTTACGTAAGTGCCATACATATGTCAATTTAAGTACCATATATATACCCATATCAGTACCATACATATACCCATATAAGTACCATACGTATATGTGTAAAAGTACCGAACTTTTATCTTTATTAGTACCATACATATGCTATTATATGTACCATACATAAACCATATAATTATCATACATATGCTATTATAAGTACCATACATTTGGCATTATAAGTGCAATACATATGCCATTATAAGTACCATACAAATGGCCATAAATTTACCATTCAAAATAATCTCTAAGCAAAGGAATAATATAGAAATTACTTTATTTTCATTACCCATTTTTGAATTAGCTGTTTATAATTATTATTACATGTTTTTCAACTCATTTTCCCTAATAATTTGTTGAGAAAACACGATGATATATCTGATATTTGAGATGGCTGTATCTCGGTAAATATGGGTGTTTGGGCCTTGATATTGAAAATTAGCAAAGAAAGCCTTTACAGAAAGAAATGTAAATTGCTGTGGTAAACACAATGGTACCATTTTCAAAACGATTCTATGGCTGGTTTTGATTTTGAGTTTTGAGAAAAATGACGATTTCGCCCGGGCTGCGATTCTTTCCTGGCAAACGGCTGTGTGGCAGAAAATGTAAGCTCCTCGACAAAGTGACGTACTGTCCCGTTTTCTGAGTTTGGTCCTCTGGTAGGTTAGGATAGGACACTTACAATTTACTGTTTTCTTGACGCTAGGAAACATTAGAAGGACCATATAAGTACCATACACATGCCCATATAAGTACCATACACATGCCAATATATGTACCTTTTACATGGCCTTATAAGTACCATACATATGCTCGTGTAAATGCCATATATATGCCCATATAAGTATAATCCATGTGCCGTTTTAAGTACCATACATATGCATTTATAAGTATCATACATATGCCTTTATAAGTACCATAGATATGCCGTTATAAATATCAGACATATGTCTTTATAAGTACCATACATATCTTTAAATGTACCTTACATAAGTGCCATACATATGTCAATTTAAGTACCATATATATACCCATATCAGTACCATACATATACCCATATAAGTACCATACGTATATGTGTAAAAGTACCGAACTTTTATCTTTATTAGTACCATACATATGCTATTATATGTACCATACATAAACCATATAATTATCATACATATGCTATTATAAGTACCATACATTTGGCATTATAAGTGCAATACATATGCCATTATAAGTACCATACAAATGGCCATAAATTTACCATTCAAAATAATCTCTAAGCAAAGGAATAATATAGAAATTACTTTATTTTCATTACCCATTTTTGAATTAGCTGTTTATAATTATTATTACATGTTTTTCAACTCATTTTCCCTAATAATTTGTTGAGAAAACACGATGATATATCTGATATTTGAGATGGCTGTATCTCGGTAAATATGGGTGTTTGGGCCTTGATATTGAAAATTAGCAAAGAAAGCCTTTACAGAAAGAAATGTAAATTGCTGTGGTAAACACAATGGTACCATTTTCAAAACGATTCTATGGCTGGTTTTGATTTTGAGTTTTGAGAAAAATGACGATTTCGCCCGGGCTGCGATTCTTTCCTGGCAAACGGCTGTGTGGCAGAAAATGTAAGCTCCTCGACAAAGTGACGTACTGTCCCGTTTTCTGAGTTTGGTCCTCTGGTAGGTTAGGATAGGACACTTACAATTTACTGTTTTCTTGACGCTAGGAAACATTAGAAGGACCATATAAGTACCATACACATGCCCATATAAGTACCATACACATGCCAATATATGTACCTTTTACATGGCCTTATAAGTACCATACATATGCTCGTGTAAATGCCATATATATGCCCATATAAGTATAATCCATGTGCCGTTTTAAGTACCATACATATGCATTTATAAGTATCATACATATGCCTTTATAAGTACCATAGATATGCCGTTATAAATATCAGACATATGTCTTTATAAGTACCATACATATCTTTAAATGTACCTTACATAAGTGCCATACATATGTCAATTTAAGTACCATATATATACCCATATCAGTACCATACATATACCCATATAAGTACCATACGTATATGTGTAAAAGTACCGAACTTTTATCTTTATTAGTACCATACATATGCTATTATATGTACCATACATAAACCATATAATTATCATACATATGCTATTATAAGTACCATACATTTGGCATTATAAGTGCAATACATATGCCATTATAAGTACCATACAAATGGCCATAAATTTACCATTCAAAATAATCTCTAAGCAAAGGAATAATATAGAAATTACTTTATTTTCATTACCCATTTTTGAATTAGCTGTTTATAATTATTATTACATGTTTTTCAACTCATTTTCCCTAATAATTTGTTGAGAAAACACGATGATATATCTGATATTTGAGATGGCTGTATCTCGGTAAATATGGGTGTTTGGGCCTTGATATTGAAAATTAGCAAAGAAAGCCTTTACAGAAAGAAATGTAAATTGCTGTGGTAAACACAATGGTACCATTTTCAAAACGATTCTATGGCTGGTTTTGATTTTGAGTTTTGAGAAAAATGACGATTTCGCCCGGGCTGCGATTCTTTCCTGGCAAACGGCTGTGTGGCAGAAAATGTAAGCTCCTCGACAAAGTGACGTACTGTCCCGTTTTCTGAGTTTGGTCCTCTGGTAGGTTAGGATAGGACACTTACAATTTACTGTTTTCTTGACGCTAGGAAACATTAGAAGGACCATATAAGTACCATACACATGCCCATATAAGTACCATACACATGCCAATATATGTACCTTTTACATGGCCTTATAAGTACCATACATATGCTCGTGTAAATGCCATATATATGCCCATATAAGTATAATCCATGTGCCGTTTTAAGTACCATACATATGCATTTATAAGTATCATACATATGCCTTTATAAGTACCATAGATATGCCGTTATAAATATCAGACATATGTCTTTATAAGTACCATACATATCTTTAAATGTACCTTACATAAGTGCCATACATATGTCAATTTAAGTACCATATATATACCCATATCAGTACCATACATATACCCATATAAGTACCATACGTATATGTGTAAAAGTACCGAACTTTTATCTTTATTAGTACCATACATATGCTATTATATGTACCATACATAAACCATATAATTATCATACATATGCTATTATAAGTACCATACATTTGGCATTATAAGTGCAATACATATGCCATTATAAGTACCATACAAATGGCCATAAATTTACCATTCAAAATAATCTCTAAGCAAAGGAATAATATAGAAATTACTTTATTTTCATTACCCATTTTTGAATTAGCTGTTTATAATTATTATTACATGTTTTTCAACTCATTTTCCCTAATAATTTGTTGAGAAAACACGATGATATATCTGATATTTGAGATGGCTGTATCTCGGTAAATATGGGTGTTTGGGCCTTGATATTGAAAATTAGCAAAGAAAGCCTTTACAGAAAGAAATGTAAATTGCTGTGGTAAACACAATGGTACCATTTTCAAAACGATTCTATGGCTGGTTTTGATTTTGAGTTTTGAGAAAAATGACGATTTCGCCCGGGCTGCGATTCTTTCCTGGCAAACGGCTGTGTGGCAGAAAATGTAAGCTCCTCGACAAAGTGACGTACTGTCCCGTTTTCTGAGTTTGGTCCTCTGGTAGGTTAGGATAGGACACTTACAATTTACTGTTTTCTTGACGCTAGGAAACATTAGAAGGACCATATAAGTACCATACACATGCCCATATAAGTACCATACACATGCCAATATATGTACCTTTTACATGGCCTTATAAGTACCATACATATGCTCGTGTAAATGCCATATATATGCCCATATAAGTATAATCCATGTGCCGTTTTAAGTACCATACATATGCATTTATAAGTATCATACATATGCCTTTATAAGTACCATAGATATGCCGTTATAAATATCAGACATATGTCTTTATAAGTACCATACATATCTTTAAATGTACCTTACATAAGTGCCATACATATGTCAATTTAAGTACCATATATATACCCATATCAGTACCATACATATACCCATATAAGTACCATACGTATATGTGTAAAAGTACCGAACTTTTATCTTTATTAGTACCATACATATGCTATTATATGTACCATACATAAACCATATAATTATCATACATATGCTATTATAAGTACCATACATTTGGCATTATAAGTGCAATACATATGCCATTATAAGTACCATACAAATGGCCATAAATTTACCATTCAAAATAATCTCTAAGCAAAGGAATAATATAGAAATTACTTTATTTTCATTACCCATTTTTGAATTAGCTGTTTATAATTATTATTACATGTTTTTCAACTCATTTTCCCTAATAATTTGTTGAGAAAACACGATGATATATCTGATATTTGAGATGGCTGTATCTCGGTAAATATGGGTGTTTGGGCCTTGATATTGAAAATTAGCAAAGAAAGCCTTTACAGAAAGAAATGTAAATTGCTGTGGTAAACACAATGGTACCATTTTCAAAACGATTCTATGGCTGGTTTTGATTTTGAGTTTTGAGAAAAATGACGATTTCGCCCGGGCTGCGATTCTTTCCTGGCAAACGGCTGTGTGGCAGAAAATGTAAGCTCCTCGACAAAGTGACGTACTGTCCCGTTTTCTGAGTTTGGTCCTCTGGTAGGTTAGGATAGGACACTTACAATTTACTGTTTTCTTGACGCTAGGAAACATTAGAAGGACCATATAAGTACCATACACATGCCCATATAAGTACCATACACATGCCAATATATGTACCTTTTACATGGCCTTATAAGTACCATACATATGCTCGTGTAAATGCCATATATATGCCCATATAAGTATAATCCATGTGCCGTTTTAAGTACCATACATATGCATTTATAAGTATCATACATATGCCTTTATAAGTACCATAGATATGCCGTTATAAATATCAGACATATGTCTTTATAAGTACCATACATATCTTTAAATGTACCTTACATAAGTGCCATACATATGTCAATTTAAGTACCATATATACCCATATCAGTACCATACATATACCCATATAAGTACCATACGTATATGTGTAAAAGTACCGAACTTTTATCTTTATTAGTACCATACATATGCTATTATATGTACCATACATAAACCATATAATTATCATACATATGCTATTATAAGTACCATACATTTGGCATTATAAGTGCAATACATATGCCATTATAAGTACCATACAAATGGCCATAAATTTACCATTCAAAATAATCTCTAAGCAAAGGAATAATATAGAAATTACTTTATTTTCATTACCCATTTTTGAATTAGCTGTTTATAATTATTATTACATGTTTTTCAACTCATTTTCCCTAATAATTTGTTGAGAAAACACGATGATATATCTGATATTTGAGATGGCTGTATCTCGGTAAATATGGGTGTTTGGGCCTTGATATTGAAAATTAGCAAAGAAAGCCTTTACAGAAAGAAATGTAAATTGCTGTGGTAAACACAATGGTACCATTTTCAAAACGATTCTATGGCTGGTTTTGATTTTGAGTTTTGAGAAAAATGACGATTTCGCCCGGGCTGCGATTCTTTCCTGGCAAACGGCTGTGTGGCAGAAAATGTAAGCTCCTCGACAAAGTGACGTACTGTCCCGTTTTCTGAGTTTGGTCCTCTGGTAGGTTAGGATAGGACACTTACAATTTACTGTTTTCTTGACGCTAGGAAACATTAGAAGGACCATATAAGTACCATACACATGCCCATATAAGTACCATACACATGCCAATATATGTACCTTTTACATGGCCTTATAAGTACCATACATATGCTCGTGTAAATGCCATATATATGCCCATATAAGTATAATCCATGTGCCGTTTTAAGTACCATACATATGCATTTATAAGTATCATACATATGCCTTTATAAGTACCATAGATATGCCGTTATAAATATCAGACATATGTCTTTATAAGTACCATACATATCTTTAAATGTACCTTACATAAGTGCCATACATATGTCAATTTAAGTACCATATATATACCCATATCAGTACCATACATATACCCATATAAGTACCATACGTATATGTGTAAAAGTACCGAACTTTTATCTTTATTAGTACCATACATATGCTATTATATGTACCATACATAAACCATATAATTATCATACATATGCTATTATAAGTACCATACATTTGGCATTATAAGTGCAATACATATGCCATTATAAGTACCATACAAATGGCCATAAATTTACCATTCAAAATAATCTCTAAGCAAAGGAATAATATAGAAATTACTTTATTTTCATTACCCATTTTTGAATTAGCTGTTTATAATTATTATTACATGTTTTTCAACTCATTTTCCCTAATAATTTGTTGAGAAAACACGATGATATATCTGATATTTGAGATGGCTGTATCTCGGTAAATATGGGTGTTTGGGCCTTGATATTGAAAATTAGCAAAGAAAGCCTTTACAGAAAGAAATGTAAATTGCTGTGGTAAACACAATGGTACCATTTTCAAAACGATTCTATGGCTGGTTTTGATTTTGAGTTTTGAGAAAAATGACGATTTCGCCCGGGCTGCGATTCTTTCCTGGCAAACGGCTGTGTGGCAGAAAATGTAAGCTCCTCGACAAAGTGACGTACTGTCCCGTTTTCTGAGTTTGGTCCTCTGGTAGGTTAGGATAGGACACTTACAATTTACCGTTTTCTTGACGTTGGGAAACATTAGGAGGACCATATAAGTACCATACACATGCCCATATAAGTACCATACACATGCCAATATATGTACCTTTTACATGGCCTTATAAGTACCATACATATGCTCGTGTAAATGCCATATATATGCCCATATAAGTATAATCCATGTGCCGTTTTAAGTACCATACATATGCATTTATAAGTATCATACATATGCCTTTATAAGTACCATAGATATGCCGTTATAAATATCAGACATATGTCTTTATAAGTACCATACATATCTTTAAATGTACCTTACATAAGTGCCATACATATGTCAATTTAAGTACCATATATATACCCATATCAGTACCATACATATACCCATATAAGTACCATACGTATATGTGTAAAAGTACCGAACTTTTATCTTTATTAGTACCATACATATGCTATTATATGTACCATACATAAACCATATAATTATCATACATATGCTATTATAAGTACCATACATTTGGCATTATAAGTGCAATACATATGCCACTATAAGTACCATACAAATGGCCATAAATTTACCATTCAAAATAATCTCTAAGCAAAGGAATAATATAGAAATTACTTTATTTTCATTACCCATTTTTGAATTAGCTGTTTATAATTATTATTACATGTTTTTCAACTCATTTTCCCTAATAATTTGTTGAGAAAACACGATGATATATCTGATATTTGAGATGGCTGTATCTCGGTAAATATGGGTGTTTGGGCCTTGATATTGAAAATTAGCAAAGAAAGCCTTTACAGAAAGAAATGTAAATTGCTGTGGTAAACACAATGGTACCATTTTCAAAACGATTCTATGGCTGGTTTTGATTTTGAGTTTTGAGAAAAATGACGATTTCGCCCGGGCTGCGATTCTTTCCTGGCAAACGGCTGTGTGGCAGAAAATGTAAGCTCCTCGACAAAGTGACGTACTGTCCCGTTTTCTGAGTTTGGTCCTCTGGTAGGTTAGGATAGGACACTTACAATTTACTGTTTTCTTGACGCTAGGAAACATTAGAAGGACCATATAAGTACCATACACATGCCCATATAAGTACCATACACATGCCAATATATGTACCTTTTACATGGCCTTATAAGTACCATACATATGCTCGTGTAAATGCCATATATATGCCCATATAAGTATAATCCATGTGCCGTTTTAAGTACCATACATATGCATTTATAAGTATCATACATATGCCTTTATAAGTACCATAGATATGCCGTTATAAATATCAGACATATGTCTTTATAAGTACCATACATATCTTTAAATGTACCTTACATAAGTGCCATACATATGTCAATTTAAGTACCATATATATACCCATATCAGTACCATACATATACCCATATAAGTACCATACGTATATGTGTAAAAGTACCGAACTTTTATCTTTATTAGTACCATACATATGCTATTATATGTACCATACATAAACCATATAATTATCATACATATGCTATTATAAGTACCATACATTTGGCATTATAAGTGCAATACATATGCCATTATAAGTACCATACAAATGGCCATAAATTTACCATTCAAAATAATCTCTAAGCAAAGGAATAATATAGAAATTACTTTATTTTCATTACCCATTTTTGAATTAGCTGTTTATAATTATTATTACATGTTTTTCAACTCATTTTCCCTAATAATTTGTTGAGAAAACACGATGATATATCTGATATTTGAGATGGCTGTATCTCGGTAAATATGGGTGTTTGGGCCTTGATATTGAAAATTAGCAAAGAAAGCCTTTACAGAAAGAAATGTAAATTGCTGTGGTAAACACAATGGTACCATTTTCAAAACGATTCTATGGCTGGTTTTGATTTTGAGTTTTGAGAAAAATGACGATTTCGCCCGGGCTGCGATTCTTTCCTGGCAAACGGCTGTGTGGCAGAAAATGTAAGCTCCTCGACAAAGTGACGTACTGTCCCGTTTTCTGAGTTTGGTCCTCTGGTAGGTTAGGATAGGACACTTACAATTTACTGTTTTCTTGACGCTAGGAAACATTAGAAGGACCATATAAGTACCATACACATGCCCATATAAGTACCATACACATGCCAATATATGTACCTTTTACATGGCCTTATAAGTACCATACATATGCTCGTGTAAATGCCATATATATGCCCATATAAGTATAATCCATGTGCCGTTTTAAGTACCATACATATGCATTTATAAGTATCATACATATGCCTTTATAAGTACCATAGATATGCCGTTATAAATATCAGACATATGTCTTTATAAGTACCATACATATCTTTAAATGTACCTTACATAAGTGCCATACATATGTCAATTTAAGTACCATATATATACCCATATCAGTACCATACATATACCCATATAAGTACCATACGTATATGTGTAAAAGTACCGAACTTTTATCTTTATTAGTACCATACATATGCTATTATATGTACCATACATAAACCATATAATTATCATACATATGCTATTATAAGTACCATACATTTGGCATTATAAGTGCAATACATATGCCATTATAAGTACCATACAAATGGCCATAAATTTACCATTCAAAATAATCTCTAAGCAAAGGAATAATATAGAAATTACTTTATTTTCATTACCCATTTTTGAATTAGCTGTTTATAATTATTATTACATGTTTTTCAACTCATTTTCCCTAATAATTTGTTGAGAAAACACGATGATATATCTGATATTTGAGATGGCTGTATCTCGGTAAATATGGGTGTTTGGGCCTTGATATTGAAAATTAGCAAAGAAAGCCTTTACAGAAAGAAATGTAAATTGCTGTGGTAAACACAATGGTACCATTTTCAAAACGATTCTATGGCTGGTTTTGATTTTGAGTTTTGAGAAAAATGACGATTTCGCCCGGGCTGTGATTCTTTCCTGGCAAACGGCTGTGTGGCAGAAAATGTAAGCTCCTCGACAAAGTGACGTACTGTCCCGTTTTCTGAGTTTGGTCCTCTGGTAGGTTAGGATAGGACACTTACAATTTACCGTTTTCTTGGCGTTGGGAAACATTAGGAGGACCATATAAGTACCATACACATGCCCATATAAGTACCATACACATGCCAATATATGTACCTTTTACATGGCCTTATAAGTACCATACATATGCTCGTGTAAATGCCATATATATGCCCATATAAGTATAATCCATGTGCCGTTTTAAGTACCATACATATGCATTTATAAGTATCATACATATGCCTTTATAAGTACCATAGATATGCCGTTATAAATGTCAGACATATGTCTTTATAAGTACCATACATATCTTTAAATGTACCTTACATAAGTGCCATACATATGTCAATTTAAGTACCATATATATACCCATATCAGTACCATACATATACCCATATAAGTACCATACGTATATGTGTAAAAGTACCGAACTTTTATCTTTATTAGTACCATACATATGCTATTATATGTACCATACATAAACCATATAATTATCATACATATGCTATTATAAGTACCATACATTTGGCATTATAAGTGCAATACATATGCCATTATAAGTACCATACAAATGGCCATAAATTTACCATTCAAAATAATCTCTAAGCAAAGGAATAATATAGAAATTACTTTATTTTCATTACCCATTTTTGAATTAGCTGTTTATAATTATTATTACATGTTTTTCAACTCATTTTCCCTAATAATTTGTTGAGAAAACACGATGATATATCTGATATTTGAGATGGCTGTATCTCGGTAAATATGGGTGTTTGGGCCTTGATATTGAAAATTAGCAAAGAAAGCCTTTACAGAAAGAAATGTAAATTGCTGTGGTAAACACAATGGTACCATTTTCAAAACGATTCTATGGCTGGTTTTGATTTTGAGTTTTGAGAAAAATGACGATTTCGCCCGGGCTGCGATTCTTTCCTGGCAAACGGCTGTGTGGCAGAAAATGTAAGCTCCTCGACAAAGTGACGTACTGTCCCGTTTTCTGAGTTTGGTCCTCTGGTAGGTTAGGATAGGACACTTACAATTTACTGTTTTCTTGACGCTAGGAAACATTAGAAGGACCATATAAGTACCATACACATGCCCATATAAGTACCATACACATGCCAATATATGTACCTTTTACATGGCCTTATAAGTACCATACATATGCTCGTGTAAATGCCATATATATGCCCATATAAGTATAATCCATGTGCCGTTTTAAGTACCATACATATGCATTTATAAGTATCATACATATGCCTTTATAAGTACCATAGATATGCCGTTATAAATATCAGACATATGTCTTTATAAGTACCATACATATCTTTAAATGTACCTTACATAAGTGCCATACATATGTCAATTTAAGTACCATATATATACCCATATCAGTACCATACATATACCCATATAAGTACCATACGTATATGTGTAAAAGTACCGAACTTTTATCTTTATTAGTACCATACATATGCTATTATATGTACCATACATAAACCATATAATTATCATACATATGCTATTATAAGTACCATACATTTGGCATTATAAGTGCAATACATATGCCATTATAAGTACCATACAAATAGCCATAAATTTACCATTCAAAATAATCTCTAAGCAAAGGAATAATATAGAAATTACTTTATTTTCATTACCCATTTTTGAATTAGCTGTTTATAATTATTATTACATGTTTTTCAACTCATTTTCCCTAATAATTTGTTGAGAAAACACGATGATATATCTGATATTTGAGATGGCTGTATCTCGGTAAATATGGGTGTTTGGGCCTTGATATTGAAAATTAGCAAAGAAAGCCTTTACAGAAAGAAATGTAAATTGCTGTGGTAAACACAATGGTACCATTTTCAAAACGATTCTATGGCTGGTTTTGATTTTGAGTTTTGAGAAAAATGACGATTTCGCCCGGGCTGCGATTCTTTCCTGGCAAACGGCTGTGTGGCAGAAAATGTAAGCTCCTCGACAAAGTGACGTACTGTCCCGTTTTCTGAGTTTGGTCCTCTGGTAGGTTAGGATAGGACACTTACAATTTACTGTTTTCTTGACGCTAGGAAACATTAGAAGGACCATATAAGTACCATACACATGCCCATATAAGTACCATACACATGCCAATATATGTACCTTTTACATGGCCTTATAAGTACCATACATATGCTCGTGTAAATGCCATATATATGCCCATATAAGTATAATCCATGTGCCGTTTTAAGTACCATACATATGCATTTATAAGTATCATACATATGCCTTTATAAGTACCATAGATATGCCGTTATAAATATCAGACATATGTCTTTATAAGTACCATACATATCTTTAAATGTACCTTACATAAGTGCCATACATATGTCAATTTAAGTACCATATATATACCCATATCAGTACCATACATATACCCATATAAGTACCATACGTATATGTGTAAAAGTACCGAACTTTTATCTTTATTAGTACCATACATATGCTATTATATGTACCATACATAAACCATATAATTATCATACATATGCTATTATAAGTACCATACATTTGGCATTATAAGTGCAATACATATGCCATTATAAGTACCATACAAATGGCCATAAATTTACCATTCAAAATAATCTCTAAGCAAAGGAATAATATAGAAATTACTTTATTTTCATTACCCATTTTTGAATTAGCTGTTTATAATTATTATTACATGTTTTTCAACTCATTTTCCCTAATAATTTGTTGAGAAAACACGATGATATATCTGATATTTGAGATGGCTGTATCTCTGTAAATATGGGTGTTTGGGCCTTGATATTGAAAATTAGCAAAGAAAGCCTTTACAGGAAGAAATGTAAATTGCTGTGGTAAACACAATGGTACCATTTTCAAAACGATTCTATGGCTGGTTTTGATTTTGAGTTTTGAGAAAAATGACGATTTCGCCCGGGCTGCGATTCTTTCCTGGCAAACGGCTGTGTGGCAGAAAATGTAAGCTCCTCGACAAAGTGACGTACTGTCCCGTTTTCTGAGTTTGGTCCTCTGGTAGGTTAGGATAGGACACTTACAATTTACTGTTTTCTTGACGCTAGGAAACATTAGAAGGACCATATAAGTACCATACACATGCCCATATAAGTACCATACACATGCCAATATATGTACCTTTTACATGGCCTTATAAGTACCATACATATGCTCGTGTAAATGCCATATATATGCCCATATAAGTATAATCCATGTGCCGTTTTAAGTACCATACATATGCATTTATAAGTATCATACATATGCCTTTATAAGTACCATAGATATGCCGTTATAAATATCAGACATATGTCTTTATAAGTACCATACATATCTTTAAATGTACCTTACATAAGTGCCATACATATGTCAATTTAAGTACCATATATATACCCATATCAGTACCATACATATACCCATATAAGTACCATACGTATATGTGTAAAAGTACCGAACTTTTATCTTTATTAGTACCATACATATGCTATTATATGTACCATACATAAACCATATAATTATCATACATATGCTATTATAAGTACCATACATTTGGCATTATAAGTGCAATACATATGCCATTATAAGTACCATACAAATAGCCATAAATTTACCATTCAAAATAATCTCTAAGCAAAGGAATAATATAGAAATTACTTTATTTTCATTACCCATTTTTGAATTAGCTGTTTATAATTATTATTACATGTTTTTCAACTCATTTTCCCTAATAATTTGTTGAGAAAACACGATGATATATCTGATATTTGAGATGGCTGTATCTCGGTAAATATGGGTGTTTGGGCCTTGATATTGAAAATTAGCAAAGAAAGCCTTTACAGAAAGAAATGTAAATTGCTGTGGTAAACACAATGGTACCATTTTCAAAACGATTCTATGGCTGGTTTTGATTTTGAGTTTTGAGAAAAATGACGATTTCGCCCGGGCTGTGATTCTTTCCTGGCAAACGGCTGTGTGGCAGAAAATGTAAGCTCCTCGACAAAGTGACGTACTGTCCCGTTTTCTGAGTTTGGTCCTCTGGTAGGTTAGGATAGGACACTTACAATTTACCGTTTTCTTGGCGTTGGGAAACATTAGGAGGACCATATAAGTACCATACACATGCCCATATAAGTACCATACACATGCCAATATATGTACCTTTTACATGGCCTTATAAGTACCATACATATGCTCGTGTAAATGCCATATATATGCCCATATAAGTATAATCCATGTGCCGTTTTAAGTACCATACATATGCATTTATAAGTATCATACATATGAATTTATAAGTACCATAGATATGCCGTTATAAATGTCAGACATATGTCTTTATAAGTACCATACATATCTTTAAATGTACCTTACATAAGTGCCATACATATGTCAATTTAAGTACCAATATATGCCAATATATGTACCTTTTACATGGCCTTATAAGTACCATACATATGCTCGTGTAAATGCCATATATATGCCCATATAAGTATAATCCATGTGCCGTTTTAAG
Organism: Procambarus clarkii; assembly: GCF_040958095.1. Classification (NCBI taxonomy): domain Eukaryota; kingdom Metazoa; phylum Arthropoda; class Malacostraca; order Decapoda; family Cambaridae; genus Procambarus; species Procambarus clarkii. The sequence goes on from NC_091230.1 coordinate 20,243,686, forward strand.
TACCATACATATGCATTTATAAGTATCATACATATGCCTTTATAAGTACCATAGATATGCCGTTATAAATATCAGACATATGTCTTTATAAGTACCATACATATCTTTAAATGTACCTTACATAAGTGCCATACATATGTCAATTTAAGTACCATATATATACCCATATCAGTACCATACATATACCCATATAAGTACCATACGTATATGTGTAAAAGTACCGAACTTTTATCTTTATTAGTACCATACATATGCTATTATATGTACCATACATAAACCATATAATTATCATACATATGCTATTATAAGTACCATACATTTGGCATTATAAGTGCAATACATATGCCATTATAAGTACCATACAAATAGCCATAAATTTACCATTCAAAATAATCTCTAAGCAAAGGAATAATATAGAAATTACTTTATTTTCATTACCCATTTTTGAATTAGCTGTTTATAATTATTATTACATGTTTTTCAACTCATTTTCCCTAATAATTTGTTGAGAAAACACGATGATATATCTGATATTTGAGATGGCTGTATCTCGGTAAATATGGGTGTTTGGGCCTTGATATTGAAAATTAGCAAAGAAAGCCTTTACAGAAAGAAATGTAAATTGCTGTGGTAAACACAATGGTACCATTTTCAAAACGATTCTATGGCTGGTTTTGATTTTGAGTTTTGAGAAAAATGACGATTTCGCCCGGGCTGTGATTCTTTCCTGGCAAACGGCTGTGTGGCAGAAAATGTAAGCTCCTCGACAAAGTGACGTACTGTCCCGTTTTCTGAGTTTGGTCCTCTGGTAGGTTAGGATAGGACACTTACAATTTACCGTTTTCTTGGCGTTGGGAAACATTAGGAGGACCATATAAGTACCATACACATGCCCATATAAGTACCATACACATGCCAATATATGTACCTTTTACATGGCCTTATAAGTACCATACATATGCTCGTGTAAATGCCATATATATGCCCATATAAGTATAATCCATGTGCCGTTTTAAGTACCATACATATGCATTTATAAGTATCATACATATGCCTTTATAAGTACCATAGATATGCCGTTATAAATGTCAGACATATGTCTTTATAAGTACCATACATATCTTTAAATGTACCTTACATAAGTGCCATACATATGTCAATTTAAGTACCATATATATACCCATATCAGTACCATACATATACCCATATAAGTACCATACGTATATGTGTAAAAGTACCGAACTTTTATCTTTATTAGTACCATACATATGCTATTATATGTACCATACATAAACCATATAATTATCATACATATGCTATTATAAGTACCATACATTTGGCATTATAAGTGCAATACATATGCCATTATAAGTACCATACAAATGGCCATAAATTTACCATTCAAAATAATCTCTAAGCAAAGGAATAATATAGAAATTACTTTATTTTCATTACCCATTTTTGAATTAGCTGTTTATAATTATTATTACATGTTTTTCAACTCATTTTCCCTAATAATTTGTTGAGAAAACACGATGATATATCTGATATTTGAGATGGCTGTATCTCGGTAAATATGGGTGTTTGGGCCTTGATATTGAAAATTAGCAAAGAAAGCCTTTACAGAAAGAAATGTAAATTGCTGTGGTAAACACAATGGTACCATTTTCAAAACGATTCTATGGCTGGTTTTGATTTTGAGTTTTGAGAAAAATGACGATTTCGCCCGGGCTGCGATTCTTTCCTGGCAAACGGCTGTGTGGCAGAAAATGTAAGCTCCTCGACAAAGTGACGTACTGTCCCGTTTTCTGAGTTTGGTCCTCTGGTAGGTTAGGATAGGACACTTACAATTTACTGTTTTCTTGACGCTAGGAAACATTAGAAGGACCATATAAGTACCATACACATGCCCATATAAGTACCATACACATGCCAATATATGTACCTTTTACATGGCCTTATAAGTACCATACATATGCTCGTGTAAATGCCATATATATGCCCATATAAGTATAATCCATGTGCCGTTTTAAGTACCATACATATGCATTTATAAGTATCATACATATGCCTTTATAAGTACCATAGATATGCCGTTATAAATATCAGACATATGTCTTTATAAGTACCATACATATCTTTAAATGTACCTTACATAAGTGCCATACATATGTCAATTTAAGTACCATATATATACCCATATCAGTACCATACATATACCCATATAAGTACCATACGTATATGTGTAAAAGTACCGAACTTTTATCTTTATTAGTACCATACATATGCTATTATATGTACCATACATAAACCATATAATTATCATACATATGCTATTATAAGTACCATACATTTGGCATTATAAGTGCAATACATATGCCATTATAAGTACCATACAAATGGCCATAAATTTACCATTCAAAATAATCTCTAAGCAAAGGAATAATATAGAAATTACTTTATTTTCATTACCCATTTTTGAATTAGCTGTTTATAATTATTATTACATTTTTTCAACTCATTTTCCCTAATAATTTGTTGAGAAAACACGATGATATATCTGATATTTGAGATGGCTGTATCTCTGTAAATATGGGTGTTTGGGCCTTGATATTGAAAATTAGCAAAGAAAGCCTTTACAGAAAGAAATGTAAATTGCTGTGGTAAACACAATGGTACCATTTTCAAAACGATTCTATGGCTGGTTTTGATTTTGAGTTTTGAGAAAAATGACGATTTCGCCCGGGCTGCGATTCTTTCCTGGCAAACGGCTGTGTGGCAGAAAATGTAAGCTCCTCGACAAAGTGACGTACTGTCCCGTTTTCTGAGTTTGGTCCTCTGGTAGGTTAGGATAGGACACTTACAATTTACTGTTTTCTTGACGCTAGGAAACATTAGAAGGACCATATAAGTACCATACACATGCCCATATAAGTACCATACACATGCCAATATATGTACCTTTTACATGGCCTTATAAGTACCATACATATGCTCGTGTAAATGCCATATATATGCCCATATAAGTATAATCCATGTGCCGTTTTAAGTACCATACATATGCATTTATAAGTATCATACATATGCCTTTATAAGTACCATAGATATGCCGTTATAAATATCAGACATATGTCTTTATAAGTACCATACATATCTTTAAATGTACCTTACATAAGTGCCATACATATGTCAATTTAAGTACCATATATATACCCATATCAGTACCATACATATACCCATTTAAGTACCATACGTATATGTGTAAAAGTACCGAACTTTTATCTTTATTAGTACCATACATATGCTATTATATGTACCATACATAAACCATATAATTATCATACATATGCTATTATAAGTACCATACATTTGGCATTATAAGTGCAATACATATGCCATTATAAGTACCATACAAATAGCCATAAATTTACCATTCAAAATAATCTCTAAGCAAAGGAATAATATAGAAATTACTTTATTTTCATTACCCATTTTTGAATTAGCTGTTTATAATTATTATTACATGTTTTTCAACTCATTTTCCCTAATAATTTGTTGAGAAAACACGATGATATATCTGATATTTGAGATGGCTGTATCTCGGTAAATATGGGTGTTTGGGCCTTGATATTGAAAATTAGCAAAGAAAGCCTTTACAGAAAGAAATGTAAATTGCTGTGGTAAACACAATGGTACCATTTTCAAAACGATTCTATGGCTGGTTTTGATTTTGAGTTTTGAGAAAAATGACGATTTCGCCCGGGCTGTGATTCTTTCCTGGCAAACGGCTGTGTGGCAGAAAATGTAAGCTCCTCGACAAAGTGACGTACTGTCCCGTTTTCTGAGTTTGGTCCTCTGGTAGGTTAGGATAGGACACTTACAATTTACCGTTTTCTTGGCGTTGGGAAACATTAGGAGGACCATATAAGTACCATACACATGCCCATATAAGTACCATACACATGCCAATATATGTACCTTTTACATGGCCTTATAAGTACCATACATATGCTCGTGTAAATGCCATATATATGCCCATATAAGTATAATCCATGTGCCGTTTTAAGTACCATACATATGCATTTATAAGTATCATACATATGCCTTTATAAGTACCATAGATATGCCGTTATAAATGTCAGACATATGTCTTTATAAGTACCATACATATCTTTAAATGTACCTTACATAAGTGCCATACATATGTCAATTTAAGTACCAATATATGCCAATATATGTACCTTTTACATGGCCTTATAAGTACCATACATATGCTCGTGTAAATGCCATATATATGCCCATATAAGTATAATCCATGTGCCGTTTTAAGTACCATACATATGCATTTATAAGTATCATACATATGCCTTTATAAGTACCATAGATATGCCGTTATAAATATCAGACATATGTCTTTATAAGTACCATACATATCTTTAAATGTACCTTACATAAGTGCCATACATATGTCAATTTAAGTACCATATATATACCCATATCAGTACCATACATATACCCATATAAGTACCATACGTATATGTGTAAAAGTACCGAACTTTTATCTTTATTAGTACCATACATATGCTATTATATGTACCATACATAAACCATATAATTATCATACATATGCTATTATAAGTACCATACATTTGGCATTATAAGTGCAATACATATGCCATTATAAGTACCATACAAATGGCCATAAATTTACCATTCAAAATAATCTCTAAGCAAAGGAATAATATAGAAATTACTTTATTTTCATTACCCATTTTTGAATTAGCTGTTTATAATTATTATTACATGTTTTTCAACTCATTTTCCCTAATAATTTGTTGAGAAAACACGATGATATATCTGATATTTGAGATGGCTGTATCTCGGTAAATATGGGTGTTTGGGCCTTGATATTGAAAATTAGCAAAGAAAGCCTTTACAGAAAGAAATGTAAATTGCTGTGGTAAACACAATGGTACCATTTTCAAAACGATTCTATGGCTGGTTTTGATTTTGAGTTTTGAGAAAAATGACGATTTCGCCCGGGCTGCGATTCTTTCCTGGCAAACGGCTGTGTGGCAGAAAATGTAAGCTCCTCGACAAAGTGACGTACTGTCCCGTTTTCTGAGTTTGGTCCTCTGGTAGGTTAGGATAGGACACTTACAATTTACTGTTTTCTTGACGCTAGGAAACATTAGAAGGACCATATAAGTACCATACACATGCCCATATAAGTACCATACACATGCCAATATATGTACCTTTTACATGGCCTTATAAGTACCATACATATGCTCGTGTAAATGCCATATATATGCCCATATAAGTATAATCCATGTGCCGTTTTAAGTACCATACATATGCATTTATAAGTATCATACATATGCCTTTATAAGTACCATAGATATGCCGTTATAAATATCAGACATATGTCTTTATAAGTACCATACATATCTTTAAATGTACCTTACATAAGTGCCATACATATGTCAATTTAAGTACCATATATATACCCATATCAGTACCATACATATACCCATATAAGTACCATACGTATATGTGTAAAAGTACCGAACTTTTATCTTTATTAGTACCATACATATGCTATTATATGTACCATACATAAACCATATAATTATCATACATATGCTATTATAAGTACCATACATTTGGCATTATAAGTGCAATACATATGCCATTATAAGTACCATACAAATGGCCATAAATTTACCATTCAAAATAATCTCTAAGCAAAGGAATAATATAGAAATTACTTTATTTTCATTACCCATTTTTGAATTAGCTGTTTATAATTATTATTACATGTTTTTCAACTCATTTTCCCTAATAATTTGTTGAGAAAACACGATGATATATCTGATATTTGAGATGGCTGTATCTCGGTAAATATGGGTGTTTGGGCCTTGATATTGAAAATTAGCAAAGAAAGCCTTTACAGAAAGAAATGTAAATTGCTGTGGTAAACACAATGGTACCATTTTCAAAACGATTCTATGGCTGGTTTTGATTTTGAGTTTTGAGAAAAATGACGATTTCGCCCGGGCTGCGATTCTTTCCTGGCAAACGGCTGTGTGGCAGAAAATGTAAGCTCCTCGACAAAGTGACGTACTGTCCCGTTTTCTGAGTTTGGTCCTCTGGTAGGTTAGGATAGGACACTTACAATTTACTGTTTTCTTGACGCTAGGAAACATTAGAAGGACCATATAAGTACCATACACATGCCCATATAAGTACCATACACATGCCAATATATGTACCTTTTACATGGCCTTATAAGTACCATACATATGCTCGTGTAAATGCCATATATATGCCCATATAAGTATAATCCATGTGCCGTTTTAAGTACCATACATATGCATTTATAAGTATCATACATATGCCTTTATAAGTACCATAGATATGCCGTTATAAATGTCAGACATATGTCTTTATAAGTACCATACATATCTTTAAATGTACCTTACATAAGTGCCATACATATGTCAATTTAAGTACCAATATATGCCAATATATGTACCTTTTACATGGCCTTATAAGTACCATACATATGCTCGTGTAAATGCCATATATATGCCCATATAAGTATAATCCATGTGCCGTTTTAAGTACCATACATATGCATTTATAAGTATCATACATATGCCTTTATAAGTACCATAGATATGCCGTTATAAATATCAGACATATGTCTTTATAAGTACCATACATATCTTTAAATGTACCTTACATAAGTGCCATACATATGTCAATTTAAGTACCATATATATACCCATATCAGTACCATACATATACCCATATAAGTACCATACGTATATGTGTAAAAGTACCGAACTTTTATCTTTATTAGTACCATACATATGCTATTATATGTACCATACATAAACCATATAATTATCATACATATGCTATTATAAGTACCATACATTTGGCATTATAAGTGCAATACATATGCCATTATAAGTACCATACAAATGGCCATAAATTTACCATTCAAAATAATCTCTAAGCAAAGGAATAATATAGAAATTACTTTATTTTCATTACCCATTTTTGAATTAGCTGTTTATAATTATTATTACATGTTTTTCAACTCATTTTCCCTAATAATTTGTTGAGAAAACACGATGATATATCTGATATTTGAGATGGCTGTATCTCGGTAAATATGGGTGTTTGGGCCTTGATATTGAAAATTAGCAAAGAAAGCCTTTACAGAAAGAAATGTAAATTGCTGTGGTAAACACAATGGTACCATTTTCAAAACGATTCTATGGCTGGTTTTGATTTTGAGTTTTGAGAAAAATGACGATTTCGCCCGGGCTGCGATTCTTTCCTGGCAAACGGCTGTGTGGCAGAAAATGTAAGCTCCTCGACAAAGTGACGTACTGTCCCGTTTTCTGAGTTTGGTCCTCTGGTAGGTTAGGATAGGACACTTACAATTTACTGTTTTCTTGACGCTAGGAAACATTAGAAGGACCATATAAGTACCATACACATGCCCATATAAGTACCATACACATGCCAATATATGTACCTTTTACATGGCCTTATAAGTACCATACATATGCTCGTGTAAATGCCATATATATGCCCATATAAGTACAATCCATGTGCCGTTTTAAGTACCATACATATGCATTTATAAGTATCATACATATGCCTTTATAAGTACCATAGATATGCCGTTATAAATATCAGACATATGTCTTTATAAGTACCATACATATCTTTAAATGTACCTTACATAAGTGCCATACATATGTCAATTTAAGTACCATATATATACCCATATCAGTACCATACATATACCCATATAAGTACCATACGTATATGTGTAAAAGTACCGAACTTTTATCTTTATTAGTACCATACATATGCTATTATATGTACCATACATAAACCATATAATTATCATACATATGCTATTATAAGAACCATACATTTGGCCATTTATGTATGGTACATATAATAGCATATGTATGGTACTAATAAAGATAAAAGTTCGGTACTTTTAAACATATACGTATGGTACTTATATGGGTATATGTATGGTACTTATATGGGTATATATATGGTACTTAAATTGACATATGTATGGCACTTATGTAAGGTACATTTAAAGATATGTATGGTACTTATAAAGACATATGTCTGATATTTATAACGGCATATCTATGGTACTTATAAAGGCATATGTATGATACTTATAAATGCATATGTATGGTACTTAAAACGGCACATGGATTATACTTATATGGGCATATATATGGCATTTACACGAGCATATGTATGGTACTTATAAGGCCATGTAAAAGGTACATATATTGGCATGTGTATGGTACTTATATGAGCATGTGTATGGTACTTATATGGTACTCCTAATGTTTCCTAACGTCAAGAAAACGGTAAATTGTAAGTGTCCTATCCTAACCTACCAGAGGACCAAACTCAGAAAACGGGACAGTACGTCACTTTGTCGAGGAGCTTACATTTTCTGCCACACAGCCGTTTGCCAGGAAAGAATCGCAGCCCGGGCGAAATCGTCATTTTTCTCAAAACTCAAAATCAAAACCAGCCATAGAATCGTTTTGAAAATGGTACCATTGTGTTTACCACAGCAATTTACATTTCTTTCTGTAAAGGCTTTCTTTGCTAATTTTCAATATCAAGGCCCAAACACCCATATTTACCGAGATACAGCCATCTCAAATATCAGATATATCATCGTGTTTTCTCAACAAATTATTAGGGAAAATGAGTTGAAAAACATGTAATAATAATTATAAACAGCTAATTCAAAAATGGGTAATGAAAATAAAGTAATTTCTATATTATTCCTTTGCTTAGAGATTATTTTGAATGGTAAATTTATGGCCATTTGTATGGTACTTATAATGGCATATGTATTGCACTTATAATGCCAAATGTATGGTACTTATAATAGCATATGTATGATAATTATATGGTTTATGTATGGTACATATAATAGCATATGTATGGTACTAATAAAGATAAAAGTTCGGTACTTTTACACATATACGTATGGTACTTATATGGGTATATGTATGGTACTGATATGGGTATATATATGGTACTTAAATTGACATATGTATGGCACTTATGTAAGGTACATTTAAAGATATGTATGGTACTTATAAAGACATATGTCTGATATTTATAACGGCATATCTATGGTACTTATAAAGGCATATGTATGATACTTATAAATGCATATGTATGGTACTTAAAACGGCACATGGATTATACTTATATGGGCATATATATGGCATTTACACGAGCATATGTATGGTACTTATAAGGCCATGTAAAAGGTACATATATTGGCATGTGTATGGTACTTATATGGGCATGTGTATGGTACTTATATGGTACTCCTAATGTTTCCTAACGTCAAGAAAACGGTAAATTGTAAGTGTCCTATCCTAACCTACCAGAGGACCAAACTCAGAAAACGGGACAGTACGTCACTTTGTCGAAGAGCTTTCATTTTCCGCCACACAGCCGTTTGCCAGGAAAGAATCGCAGCCCGGGCGAAATCGTCATTTTTGTCAAAACTCAAAATCAAAACCAGCCATAGAATCGTTTTGAAAATGGTACCATTGTGTTTACCACAGCAATTTACATTTCTTTCTGTAAAGGCTTTCTTTGCTAATTTTCAATATCAAGGCCCAAACACCCATATTTACCGAGATATAGGCATCTCAAATATCAGATATATCATCGTGTTTTCTCAACAAATTATTAGGGAAAATGAGTTGAAAAACATGTAATAATAATTATAAACAGCTAATTCAAAAATGGGTAATGAAAATAAAGTAATTTCTATATTATTCCTTTGCTAAGAGATTATTTTGAATGGTAAATTTATGGCCATTTGTATGTTACTTATAATGGCATATGTATTGCACTTATAATGCCAAATGTATGGTACTTATAATAGCATATGTATGATAATTATATGGTTTATGTATGGTACATATAATAGCATATGTATGGTACTAATAAAGATAAAAGTTCGGTACTTTTAAACATATACGTATGGTACTTATATGGGTATATGTATGGTACTTATATGGGTATATATATGGTACTTAAATTGACATATGTATGGCACTTATGTAAGGTACATTTAAAGATATGTATGGTACTTATAAAGACATATGTCTGATATTTATAACGGCATATCTATGGTACTTATAAAGGCATATGTATGATACTTATAAATGCATATGTATGGTACTTAAAACGGCACATGGATTATACTTATATGGGCATATATATGGCATTTACACGAGCATATGTATGGTACTTATAAGGCCATGTAAAAGGTACATATATTGGCATGTGTATGGTACTTATATGGGCATGTGTATGGTACTTATATGGTACTCCTAATGTTTCCTAACGTCAAGAAAACGGTAAATTGTAAGTGTCCTATCCTAACCTACCAGAGGACCAAACTCAGAAAACGGGACAGTACGTCACTTTGTCGAGGAGCTTACATTTTCTGCCACACAGCCGTTTGCCAGGAAAGAATCGCAGCCCGGGCGAAATCGTCATTTTTCTCAGAACTCAAAATCAAAACCAGCCATAGAATCGTTTTGAAAATGGTACCATTGTGTTTACCACAGCAATTTACAATTCTTTCTGTAAAGGCTTTCTTTGCTAATTTTCAATATCAAGGCCCAAACACCCATATTTACCGAGATACAGCCATCTCAAATATCAGATATATCATCGTGTTTTCTCAACAAATTATTAGGGAAAATGAGTTGAAAAACATGTAATAATAATTATAAACAGCTAATTCAAAAATGGGTAATGAAAATAAAGTAATTTCTATATTATTCCTTTGCTTAGAGATTATTTTGAATGGTAAATTTATGGCCATTTGTATGGTACTTATAATGGCATATGTATTGCACTTATAATGCCAAATGTATGGTACTTATAATGGCATATGTATTGCACTTATAATGCCAAATGTATGGTACTTATAATAGCATATGTATGATAATTATATGGTTTATGTATGGTACATATAATAGCATATGTATGGTACTAATAAAGATAAAAGTTCGGTACTTTTAAACATATACGTATGGTACTTATATGGGTATATGTATGGTACTTATATGGGTATATATATGGTACTTAAATTGACATATGTATGGCACTTATGTAAGGTACATTTAAAGATATGTATGGTACTTATAAAGACATATGTCTGATATTTATAACGGCATATCTATGGTACTTATAAAGGCATATGTATGATACTTATAAATGCATATGTATGGTACTTAAAACGGCACATGGATTATACTTATATGGGTATATATATGGCATTTACACGAGCATATGTATGGTACTTATAAGGCCATGTAAAAGGTACATATATTGGCATGTGTATGGTACTTATATGGGCATGTGTATGGTACTTATATGGTACTCCTAATGTTTCCTAACGTCAAGAAAACGGTAAATTGTAAGTGTCCTATCCTAACCTACCAGAGGACCAAACTCAGAAAACGGGACAGTACGTCACTTTGTCGAGGAGCTTACATTTTCCGCCACACAGCCGTTTGCCAGGAAAGAATCGCAGCCCGGGCGAAATCGTCATTTTTCTAAAAACTCAAAATCAAAACCAGCTATAGAATCGTTTTGAAAATGGTACCATTGTGTTTACCACAGCAATTTACATTTCTTTCTGTAAAGGCTTTCTTTGCTAATTTTCAATATCAAGGCCCAAACACCCATATTTACCGAGATATAGCCATCTCAAATATCAGATATATCATCGTGTTTTCTCAACAAATTATTAGGGAAAATGAGTTGAAAAACATGTAATAATAATTATAAACAGCTAATTCAAAAATGGGTAATGAAAATAAAGTAATTTCTATATTATTCCTTTGCTTAGAGATTATTTTGAATGGTAAATTTATGGCCATTTGTATGGTACTTATAATGGCATATGTATTGCACTTATAATGCCAAATGTATGGTACTTATAATAGCATATGTGTGATAATTATATGGTTTATGTATGGTACATATAATAGCATATGTATGGTACTAATAAAGATAAAAGTTCGGTACTTTTAAACATATACGTATGGTACTTATATGGGTATATGTATGGTACTTATATGGGTATATATATGGTACTTAAATTGACATATGTATGGCACTTATGTAAGGTACATTTAAAGATATGTATGGTACTTATAAAGACATATGTCTGATATTTATAACGGCATATCTATGGTACTTATAAAGGCATATGTATGATACTTATAAATGCATATGTATGGTACTTAAAACGGCACATGGATTATACTTATATGGGCATATATATGGCATTTACACGAGCATATGTATGGTACTTATAAGGCCATGTAAAAGGTACATATATTGGCATGTGTATGGTACTTATATGGGCATGTGTATGGTACTTATATGGTACTCCTAATGTTTCCTAACGTCAAGAAAACGGTAAATTGTAAGTGTCCTATCCTAACCTACCAGAGGACCAAACTCAGAAAACGGGACAGTACGTCACTTTGTCGAGGAGCTTACATTTTCTGCCACACAGCCGTTTGCCAGGAAAGAATCGCAGCCCGGGCGAAATCGTCATTTTTCTCAAAACTCAAAATCAAAACCAGCCATAGAATCGTTTTGAAAATGGTACCATTGTGTTTACCACAGCAATTTACATTTCTTTCTATAAAGGCTTTCTTTGCTAATTTTCAATATCAAGGCCCAAACACCCATATTTACCGAGATACAGCCATCTCAAATATCAGATATATCATCGTGTTTTCTCAACAAATTATTAGGGAAAATGAGTTGAAAAACATGTAATAATAATTATAAACAGCTAATTCAAAAATGGGTAATGAAAATAAAGTAATTTCTATATTATTCCTTTGCTTAGAGATTATTTTGAATGGTAAATTTATGGCCATTTGTATGGTACTTATAATGGCATATGTATTGCACTTACAATGCCAAATGTATGGTACTTATAATAGCATATGTATGATAATTATATGGTTTATGTATGGTACATATAATAGCATATGTATGGTACTAATAAAGATAATAGTTCGGTACTTTTACACATATACGTATGGTACTTATATGGGTATATGTATGGTACTGATATGGGTATATATATGGTACTTAAATTGACATATGTATGGCACTTACGTAAGGTACATTTAAAGATATGTATGGTACTTATAAAGACATATGTCTGATATTTATAACGGCATATCTATGGTACTTATAAAGGCATATGTATGATACTTATAAATGCATATGTATGGTACTTAAAACGGCACATGGATTATACTTATATGGGCATATATATGGCATTTACACGAGCATATGTATGGTACTTATAAGGCCATGTAAAAGGTACATATATTGGCATGTGTATGGTACTTATATGGGCATGTGTATGGTACTTATATGGTACTCCTAATGTTTCCTAACGTCAAGAAAACGGTAAATTGTAAGTGTCCTATCCTAACCTACCAGAGGACCAAACTCAGAAAACGGGACAGTACGTCACTTTGTCGAAGGAGCTTACATTTTCCTGCCACACAGCCGTTTGCCAGGAAAGAATCGCAGCCCGGGCGAAATCGTCATTTTTCTCAAAACTCAAAATCAAAACCAGCCATAGAATCGTTTTGAAAATGGTACCATTGTGTTTACCACAGCAATTTACATTTCTTTCTGTAAAGGCTTTCTTTGCTAATTTTCAATATCAAGGCCCAAACACCCATATTTACCGAGATATAGCCATCTCAAATATCACATATATCATCGTGTTTTCTCAACAAATTATTAGGGAAAATGAGTTGACAACATGTAATAATAATTATAAACAGCTAATTCAAAAATGGGTAATGAAAATAAAGTAATTTCTATATTATTCCTTTGCTTAGAGATTATTTTGAATGGTAAATTTATGGCCATTTGTATGGTACTTATAATGGCATATGTATTGCACTTATAATGCCAAATGTATGGTACTTATAATAGCATATGTATGATAATTATATGGTTTATGTATGGTACATATAATAGCATATGTATGGTACTAATAAAGATAAAAGTTCGGTACTTATATGGGTATATGTATGGTACTTATATGGGTATATGTATGGTACTTATATGGGTATATATATGGTACTTAAATTGACATATGTATGGCACTTATGTAAGGTACATTTAAAGATATGTATGGTACTTATAAAGACATATGTCTGATATTTATAACGGCATATCTATGGTACTTATAAAGGCATATGTATGATACTTATAAATGCATATGTATGGTACTTAAAACGGCACATGGATTATACTTATATGGGTATATATATGGTATTTACACGAGCATATGTATGGTACTTATAAGGCCATGTAAAAGGTACATATATTGGCATGTGTATGGTACTTATATGGGCATGTGTATGGTACTTATATGGTACTCCTAATGTTTCCTAACGTCAAGAAAACGGTAAATTGTAAGTGTCCTATCCTAACCTACCAGAGGACCAAACTCAGAAAACGGGACAGTACGTCACTTTGTCGAGGAGCTTACATTTTCCGCCACACAGCCGTTTGCCAGGAAAGAATCGCAGCCCGGGCGAAATCGTCATTTTTCTCAAAACTCAAAATCAAAACCAGCCATAGAATCGTTTTGAAAATGGTACCATTGTGTTTACCACAGCAATTTACATTTCTTTCTGTAAAGGCTTTCTTTGCTAATTTTCAATATCAAGGCCCAAACACCCATATTTACCGAGATATAGCCATCTCAAATATCAGATATATCATCGTGTTTTCTCAACAAATTATTAGGGAAAATGAGTTGAAAAACATGTAATAATAATTATAAACAGCTAATTCAAAAATGGGTAATGAAAATAAAGTAATTTCTATATTATTCCTTTGCTTAGAGATTATTTTGAATGGTAAATTTATGGCCATTTGTATGGTACTTATAATGGCATATGTATTGCACTTATAATGCCAAATGTATGGTACTTATAATAGCATATGTATGATAATTATATGGTTTATGTATGGTACATATAATAGCATATGTATGGTACTAATAAAGATAAAAGTTCGGTACTTTTAAACATATACGTATGGTACTTATATGGGTATATGTATGGTACTTATATGGGTATATATATGGTACTTAAATTGACATATGTATGGCACTTATGTAAGGTACATTTAAAGATATGTATGGTACTTATAAAGACATATGTCTGATATTTATAACGGCATATCTATGGTACTTATAAAGGCATATGTATGATACTTATAAATGCATATGTATGGTACTTAAAACGGCACATGGATTATACTTATATGGGCATATATATGGCATTTACACGAGCATATGTATGGTACTTATAAGGCCATGTAAAAGGTACATATATTGGCATGTGTATGGTACTTATATGGGCATGTGTATGGTACTTATATGGTACTCCTAATGTTTCCTAACGTCAAGAAAACGGTAAATTGTAAGTGTCCTATCCTAACCTACCAGAGGACCAAACTCAGAAAACGGGACAGTACGTCACTTTGTCGAAGAGCTTACATTTTCCGCCACACAGCCGTTTGCCAGGAAAGAATCGCAGCCCGGGCGAAATCGTCATTTTTCTCAAAACTCAAAATCAAAACCAGCCATAGAATCGTTTTGAAAATGGTACCATTGTGTTTACCACAGCAATTTACATTTCTTTCTGTAAAGGCTTTCTTTGCTAATTTTCAATATCAAGGCCCAAACACCCATATTTACCGAGATACAGCCATCTCAAATATCAGATATATCATCGTGTTTTCTCAACAAATTATTAGGGAAAATGAGTTGAAAAACATGTAATAATAATTATAAACAGCTAATTCAAAAATGGGTAATGAAAATAAAGTAATTTCTATATTATTCCTTTGCTTAGAGATTATTTTGAATGGTAAATTTATGGCCATTTGTATGGTACTTATAATGGCATATGTATTGCACTTATAATGCCAAATGTATGGTACTTATAATAGCATATGTATGATAATTATATGGTTTATGTATGGTACATATAATAGCATATGTATGGTACTAATAAAGATAAAAGTTCGGTACTTTTAAACATATACGTATGGTACTTATATGGGTATATGTATGGTACTTATATGGGTATATATATGGTACTTAAATTGACATATGTATGGCACTTATGTAAGGTACATTTAAAGATATGTATGGTACTTATAAAGACATATGTCTGATATTTATAACGGCATATCTATGGTACTTATAAAGGCATATGTATGATACTTATAAATGCATATGTATGGTACTTAAAACGGCACATGGATTATACTTATATGGGCATATATATGGCATTTACACGAGCATATGTATGGTACTTATAAGGCCATGTAAAAGGTACATATATTGGCATGTGTATGGTACTTATATGGGCATGTGTATGGTACTTATATGGTACTCCTAATGTTTCCTAACGTCAAGAAAACGGTAAATTGTAAGTGTCCTATCCTAACCTACCAGAGGACCAAACTCAGAAAACGGGACAGTACGTCACTTTGTCGAAGAGCTTACATTTTCCGCCACACAGCCGTTTGCCAGGAAAGAATCGCAGCCCGGGCGAAATCGTCATTTTTCTCAAAACTCAAAATCAAAACCAGCCATAGAATCGTTTTGAAAATGGTACCATTGTGTTTACCACAGCAATTTACATTTCTTTCTGTAAAGGCTTTCTTTGCTAATTTTCAATATCAAGGCCCAAACACCCATATTTACCGAGATACAGCCATCTCAAATATCAGATATATCATCGTGTTTTCTCAACAAATTATTAGGGAAAATGAGTTGAAAAACATGTAATAATAATTATAAACAGCTAATTCAAAAATGGGTAATGAAAATAAAGTAATTTCTATATTATTCCTTTGCTTAGAGATTATTTTGAATGGTAAATTTATGGCCATTTGTATGGTACTTATAATGGCATATGTATTGCACTTATAATGCCAAATGTATGGTACTTATAATAGCATATGTATGATAATTATATGGTTTATGTATGGTACATATAATAGCATATGTATGGTACTAATAAAGATAAAAGTTCGGTACTTTTAAACATATACGTATGGTACTTATATGGGTATATGTATGGTACTTATATGGGTATATATATGGTACTTAAATTGACATATGTATGGCACTTATGTAAGGTACATTTAAAGATATGTATGGTACTTATAAAGACATATGTCTGATATTTATAACGGCATATCTATGGTACTTATAAAGGCATATGTATGATACTTATAAATGCATATGTATGGTACTTAAAACGGCACATGGATTATACTTATATGGGCATATATATGGCATTTACACGAGCATATGTATGGTACTTATAAGGCCATGTAAAAGGTACATATATTGGCATGTGTATGGTACTTATATGGGCATGTGTATGGTACTTATATGGTACTCCTAATGTTTCCTAACGTCAAGAAAACGGTAAATTGTAAGTGTCCTATCCTAACCTACCAGAGGACCAAACTCAGAAAACGGGACAGTACGTCACTTTGTCGAGGAGCTTACATTTTCCGCCACACAGCCGTTTGCCAGGAAAGAATCGCAGCCCGGGCGAAATCGTCATTTTTCTCAAAACTCAAAATCAAAACCAGCCATAGAATCGTTTTGAAAATGGTACCATTGTGTTTACCACAGCAATTTACATTTCTTTCTGTAAAGGCTTTCTTTGCTAATTTTCAATATCAAGGCCCAAACACCCATATTTACCGAGATACAGCCATCTCAAATATCAGATATATCATCGTGTTTTCTCAACAAATTATTAGGGAAAATGAGTTGAAAAACATGTAATAATAATTATAAACAGCTAATTCAAAAATGGGTAATGAAAATAAAGTAATTTCTATATTATTCCTTTGCTTAGAGATTATTTTGAATGGTAAATTTATGGCCATTTGTATGGTACTTATAATGGCATATGTATTGCACTTATAATGCCAAATGTATGGTACTTATAATAGCATATGTATGATAATTATATGGTTTATGTATGGTACATATAATAGCATATGTATGGTACTAATAAAGATAAAAGTTCGGTACTTTTAAACATATACGTATGGTACTTATATGGGTATATGTATGGTACTTATATGGGTATATATATGGTACTTAAATTGACATATGTATGGCACTTATGTAAGGTACATTTAAAGATATGTATGGTACTTATAAAGACATATGTCTGATATTTATAACGGCATATCTATGGTACTTATAAAGGCATATGTATGATACTTATAAATGCATATGTATGGTACTTAAAACGGCACATGGATTATACTTATATGGGCATATATATGGCATTTACACGAGCATATGTATGGTACTTATAAGGCCATGTAAAAGGTACATATATTGGCATGTGTATGGTACTTATATGGGCATGTGTATGGTACTTATATGGTACTCCTAATGTTTCCTAACGTCAAGAAAACGGTAAATTGTAAGTGTCCTATCCTAACCTACCAGAGGACCAAACTCAGAAAACGGGACAGTACGTCACTTTGTCGAAGAGCTTACATTTTCCGCCACACAGCCGTTTGCCAGGAAAGAATCGCAGCCCGGGCGAAATCGTCATTTTTCTCAAAACTCAAAATCAAAACCAGCCATAGAATCGTTTTGAAAATGGTACCATTGTGTTTACCACAGCAATTTACATTTCTTTCTGTAAAGGCTTTCTTTGCTAATTTTCAATATCAAGGCCCAAACACCCATATTTACCGAGATACAGCCATCTCAAATATCAGATATATCATCGTGTTTTCTCAACAAATTATTAGGGAAAATGAGTTGAAAAACATGTAATAATAATTATAAACAGCTAATTCAAAAATGGGTAATGAAAATAAAGTAATTTCTATATTATTCCTTTGCTTAGAGATTATTTTGAATGGTAAATTTATGGCCATTTGTATGGTACTTATAATGGCATATGTATTGCACTTATAATGCCAAATGTATGGTACTTATAATAGCATATGTATGATAATTATATGGTTTATGTATGGTACATATAATAGCATATGTATGGTACTAATAAAGATAAAAGTTCGGTACTTTTAAACATATACGTATGGTACTTATATGGGTATATGTATGGTACTTATATGGGTATATATATGGTACTTAAATTGACATATGTATGGCACTTATGTAAGGTACATTTAAAGATATGTATGGTACTTATAAAGACATATGTCTGATATTTATAACGGCATATCTATGGTACTTATAAAGGCATATGTATGATACTTATAAATGCATATGTATGGTACTTAAAACGGCACATGGATTATACTTATATGGGCATATATATGGCATTTACACGAGCATATGTATGGTACTTATAAGGCCATGTAAAAGGTACATATATTGGCATGTGTATGGTACTTATATGGGCATGTGTATGGTACTTATATGGTACTCCTAATGTTTCCTAACGTCAAGAAAACGGTAAATTGTAAGTGTCCTATCCTAACCTACCAGAGGACCAAACTCAGAAAACGGGACAGTACGTCACTTTGTCGAAGAGCTTACATTTTCCGCCACACAGCCGTTTGCCAGGAAAGAATCGCAGCCCGGGCGAAATCGTCATTTTTCTCAAAACTCAAAATCAAAACCAGCCATAGAATCGTTTTGAAAATGGTACCATTGTGTTTACCACAGCAATTTACATTTCTTTCTGTAAAGGCTTTCTTTGCTACTTTTCAATATCAAGGCCCAAACACCCATATTTACCGAGATACAGCCATCTCAAATATCAGATATATCATCGTGTTTTCTCAACAAATTATTAGGGAAAATGAGTTGAAAAACATGTA
>NC_091230.1:20264213-20376713 GCF_040958095.1 Procambarus clarkii
AAATTGTAAGTGTCCTATCCTAACCTACCAGAGGACCAAACTCAGAAAACGGGACAGTACGTCACTTTGTCGAGGAGCTTACATTTTCTGCCACACAGCCGTTTGCCAGCAAAGAATCGCAGCCCGGGCGAAATCGTCATTTTTCTCAAAACTCAAAATCAAAACCAGCCATAGAATCGTTTTGAAAATGGTACCATTGTGTTTACCACAGCAATTTACATTTCTTTCTGTAAAGGCTTTCTTTGCTAATTTTCAATATCAAGGCCCAAACACCCATATTTACCGAGATACAGCCATCTCAAATATCAGATATATCATCGTGTTTTCTCAACAAATTATTAGGGAAAATGAGTTGAAAAACATGTAATAATAATTATAAACAGCTAATTAAAAAATGGGTAATGAAAAAAAGTCATTTCTATATTATTCCTTTGCTTAGAGATTATTTTGAATGGTAAATTTATGGCCATTTGTATGGTACTTATAATGGCATATGTATTGCACTTATAATGGCAAATGTATGGTACTTATAATAGCATATGTATGGTAATTATATGGTGTATGTATGGTACATATAATAGCATATGTATGGTACTAATAAAGATATAAGTTCGGTACTTTTAAACATATACGTATGGTACTTATATGGGTATATGTATGGTACTTATATGGTACTTAAATTGACATATGTATGGCACTTATGTAAGGTACATTTAAAGATATGTATGGTACTTATAAAGACATATGTCTGATATTTATAACGGCATATCTATGGTACTTATAAAGGCATATGTATGATACTTATAAATGCATATGTATGGTACTTAAAACGGCACATGGAGTATACTTATATGGGCATATATATGGCATTTACACGAGCATATGTATGGTACTTATAAGGCCATGTAAAAGGTACATATATTGGCATGTGTATGGTACTTATATGGGCATGTGTATGGTACTTATATGGTCCTCCTAATGTTTCCCAACGTCAAGAAAACGGTAAATTGTAAGTGTCCTATCCTAACTACCAGAGGACCAAACTCAGAAAACGGGACAGTACGTCACTTTGTCGAGGAGCTTACATTTTCTGCCACACAGCCGTTTGCCAGCAAAGAATCGCAGCCCGGGCGAAATCGTCATTTTTCTCAAAACTCAAATCAAAACCAGCCATAGAATCGTTTTGAAAATGGTACCATTGTGTTTACCACAGCAATTTACATTTCTTTCTGTAAAGGCTTTCTTTGCTAATTTTCAATATCAAGGCCCAAACACCCATATTTACCGAGATACAGCCATCTCAAATATCAGATATATCATCGTGTTTTCTCAACAAATTATTAGGGAAAATGAGTTGAAAAACATGTAATAATAATTATAAACAGCTAATTAAAAAATGGGTAATGAAAAAAAAGTCATTTCTATATTATTCCTTTGCTTAGAGATTATTTTGAATGGTAAATTTATGGCCATTTGTATGGTACTTATAATGGCATATGTATTGCACTTATAATGGCAAATGTATGGTACTTATAATAGCATATGTATGGTAATTATATGGTGTATGTATGGTACATATAATAGCATATGTATGGTACTAATAAAGATATAAGTTCGGTACTTTTAAACATATACGTATGGTACTTATATGGGTATATGTATGGTACTTATATGGTACTTAAATTGACATATGTATGGCACTTATGTAAGGTACATTTAAAGATATGTATGGTACTTATAAAGACATATGTCTGATATTTATAACGGCATATCTATGGTACTTATAAAGGCATATGTATGATACTTATAAATGCATATGTATGGTACTTAAAACGGCACATGGAGTATACTTATATGGGCATATATATGGCATTTACACGAGCATATGTATGGTACTTATAAGGCCATGTAAAAGGTACATATATTGGCATGTGTATGGTACTTATATGGGCATGTGTATGGTACTTATATGGTCCTCCTAATGTTTCCCAACGTCAAGAAAACGGTAAATTGTAAGTGTCCTATCCTAACCTACCAGAGGACCAAACTCAGAAAACGGGACAGTACGTCACTTTGTCGAGGAGCTTACATTTTCTGCCACACAGCCGTTTGCCAGCAAAGAATCGCAGCCCGGGCGAAATCGTCATTTTTCTCAAAACTCAAAATCAAAACCAGCCATAGAATCGTTTGAAAATGGTACCATTGTGTTTACCACAGCAATTTACATTTCTTTCTGTAAAGGCTTTCTTTGCTAATTTTCAATATCAAGGCCCAAACACCCATATTTACCGAGATACAGCCATCTCAAATATCAGATATATCATCGTGTTTTCTCAACAAATTATTAGGGAAAATGAGTTGAAAAACATGTAATAATAATTATAAACAGCTAATTAAAAAATGGGTAATGAAAAAAAAGTCATTTCTCTATTATTCCTTTGCTTAGAGATTATTTTGAATGGTAAATTTATGGCCATTTGTATGGTACTTATAATGGCATATGTATTGCACTTATAATGGCAAATGTATGGTACTTATAATAGCATATGTATGGTAATTATATGGTGTATGTATGGTACATATAATAGCATATGTATGGTACTAATAAAGATATAAGTTCGGTACTTTTAAACATATACGTATGGTACTTATATGGGTATATGTATGGTACTTATATGGTACTTAAATTGACATATGTATGGCACTTATGTAAGGTACATTTAAAGATATGTATGGTACTTATAAAGACATATGTCTGATATTTATAACGGCATATCTATGGTACTTATAAAGGCATATGTATGATACTTATAAATGCATATGTATGGTACTTAAAACGGCACATGGAGTATACTTATATGGGCATATATATGGCATTTACACGAGCATATGTATGGTACTTATAAGGCCATGTAAAAGGTACATATATTGGCATGTGTATGGTACTTATATGGGCATGTGTATGGTACTTATATGGTCCTCCTAATGTTTCCCAACGTCAAGAAAACGGTAAATTGTAAGTGTCCTATCCTAACCTACCAGAGGACCAAACTCAGAAAACGGGACAGTACGTCACTTTGTCGAGGAGCTTACATTTTCTGCCACACAGCCGTTTGCCAGCAAAGAATCGCAGCCCGGGCGAAATCGTCATTTTTCTCAAAACTCAAAATCAAAACCAGCCATAGAATCGTTTTGAAAATGGTACCATTGTGTTTACCACAGCAATTTACATTTCTTTCTGTAAAGGCTTTCTTTGCTAATTTTCAATATCAAGGCCCAAACACCCATATTTACCGAGATACAGCCATCTCAAATATCAGATATATCATCGTGTTTTCTCAACAAATTATTAGGGAAAATGAGTTGAAAAACATGTAATAATAATTATAAACAGCTAATTAAAAAATGGGTAATGAAAAAAAAGTCATTTCTCTATTATTCCTTTGCTTAGAGATTATTTTGAATGGTAAATTTATGGCCATTTGTATGGTACTTATAATGGCATATGTATTGCACTTATAATGGCAAATGTATGGTACTTATAATAGCATATGTATGGTAATTATATGGTGTATGTATGGTACATATAATAGCATATGTATGGTACTAATAAAGATATAAGTTCGGTACTTTTAAACATATACGTATGGTACTTATATGGGTATATGTATGGTACTTATATGGTACTTAAATTGACATATGTATGGCACTTATGTAAGGTACATTTAAAGATATGTATGGTACTTATAAAGACATATGTCTGATATTTATAACGGCATATCTATGGTACTTATAAAGGCATATGTATGATACTTATAAATGCATATGTATGGTACTTAAAACGGCACATGGAGTATACTTATATGGGCATATATATGGCATTTACACGAGCATATGTATGGTACTTATAAGGCCATGTAAAAGGTACATATATTGGCATGTGTATGGTACTTATATGGGCATGTGTATGGTACTTATATGGTCCTCCTAATGTTTCCCAACGTCAAGAAAACGGTAAATTGTAAGTGTCCTATCCTAACCTACCAGAGGACCAAACTCAGAAAACGGGACAGTACGTCACTTTGTCGAGGAGCTTACATTTTCTGCCACACAGCCGTTTGCCAGCAAAGAATCGCAGCCCGGGCGAAATCGTCATTTTTCTCAAAACTCAAAATCAAAACCAGCCATAGAATCGTTTTGAAAATGGTACCATTGTGTTTACCACAGCAATTTACATTTCTTTCTGTAAAGGCTTTCTTTGCTAATTTTCAATATCAAGGCCCAAACACCCATATTTACCGAGATACAGCCATCTCAAATATCAGATATATCATCGTGTTTTCTCAACAAATTATTAGGGAAAATGAGTTGAAAAACATGTAATAATAATTATAAACAGCTAATTAAAAAATGGGTAATGAAAAAAAAGTCATTTCTATATTATTCCTTTGCTTAGAGATTATTTTGAATGGTAAATTTATGGCCATTTGTATGGTACTTATAATGGCATATGTATTGCACTTATAATGGCAAATGTATGGTACTTATAATAGCATATGTATGGTAATTATATGGTGTATGTATGGTACATATAATAGCATATGTATGGTACTAATAAAGATATAAGTTCGGTACTTTTAAACATATACGTATGGTACTTATATGGGTATATGTATGGTACTTATATGGTACTTAAATTGACATATGTATGGCACTTATGTAAGGTACATTTAAAGATATGTATGGTACTTATAAAGACATATGTCTGATATTTATAACGGCATACCTATGGTACTTATAAAGGCATATGTATGATACTTATAAATGCATATGTATGGTACTTAAAACGGCACATGGAGTATACTTATATGGGCATATATATGGCATTTACACGAGCATATGTATGGTACTTATAAGGCCATGTAAAAGGTACATATATTGGCATGTGTATGGTACTTATATGGGCATGTGTATGGTACTTATATGGTCCTCCTAATGTTTCCCAACGTCAAGAAAACGGTAAATTGTAAGTGTCCTATCCTAACCTACCAGAGGACCAAACTCAGAAAACGGGACAGTACGTCACTTTGTCGAGGAGCTTACATTTTCTGCCACACAGCCGTTTGCCAGCAAAGAATCGCAGCCCGGGCGAAATCGTCATTTTTCTCAAAACTCAAAATCAAAACCAGCCATAGAATCGTTTTGAAAATGGTACCATTGTGTTTACCACAGCAATTTACATTTCTTTCTGTAAAGGCTTTCTTTGCTAATTTTCAATATCAAGGCCCAAACACCCATATTTACCGAGATACAGCCATCTCAAATATCAGATATATCATCGTGTTTTCTCAACAAATTATTAGGGAAAATGAGTTGAAAAACATGTAATAATAATTATAAACAGCTAATTAAAAAATGGGTAATGAAAAAAAGTCATTTCTATATTATTCCTTTGCTTAGAGATTATTTTGAATGGTAAATTTATGGCCATTTGTATGGTACTTATAATGGCATATGTATTGCACTTATAATGGCAAATGTATGGTACTTATAATAGCATATGTATGGTAATTATATGGTGTATGTATGGTACATATAATAGCATATGTATGGTACTAATAAAGATATAAGTTCGGTACTTTTAAACATATACGTATGGTACTTATATGGGTATATGTATGGTACTTATATGGTACTTAAATTGACATATGTATGGCACTTATGTAAGGTACATTTAAAGATATGTATGGTACTTATAAAGACATATGTCTGATATTTATAACGGCATATCTATGGTACTTATAAAGGCATATGTATGATACTTATAAATGCATATGTATGGTACTTAAAACGGCACATGGAGTATACTTATATGGGCATATATATGGCATTTACACGAGCATATGTATGGTACTTATAAGGCCATGTAAAAGGTACATATATTGGCATGTGTATGGTACTTATATGGGCATGTGTATGGTACTTATATGGTCCTCCTAATGTTTCCCAACGTCAAGAAAACGGTAAATTGTAAGTGTCCTATCCTAACCTACCAGAGGACCAAACTCAGAAAACGGGACAGTACGTCACTTTGTCGAGGAGCTTACATT
This sequence comes from Procambarus clarkii, assembly GCF_040958095.1. NCBI lineage: Eukaryota > Metazoa > Arthropoda > Malacostraca > Decapoda > Cambaridae > Procambarus > Procambarus clarkii. Next base: position 20,270,324 of record NC_091230.1, read on the forward strand.
TTCTGCCACACAGCCGTTTGCCAGCAAAGAATCGCAGCCCGGGCGAAATCGTCATTTTTCTCAAAACTCAAAATCAAAACCAGCCATAGAATCGTTTTGAAAATGGTACCATTGTGTTTACCACAGCAATTTACATTTCTTTCTGTAAAGGCTTTCTTTGCTAATTTTCAATATCAAGGCCCAAACACCCATATTTACCGAGATACAGCCATCTCAAATATCAGATATATCATCGTGTTTTCTCAACAAATTATTAGGGAAAATGAGTTGAAAAACATGTAATAATAATTATAAACAGCTAATTAAAAAATGGGTAATGAAAAAAAAGTCATTTCTATATTATTCCTTTGCTTAGAGATTATTTTGAATGGTAAATTTATGGCCATTTGTATGGTACTTATAATGGCATATGTATTGCACTTATAATGGCAAATGTATGGTACTTATAATAGCATATGTATGGTAATTATATGGTGTATGTATGGTACATATAATAGCATATGTATGGTACTAATAAAGATATAAGTTCGGTACTTTTAAACATATACGTATGGTACTTATATGGGTATATGTATGGTACTTATATGGTACTTAAATTGACATATGTATGGCACTTATGTAAGGTACATTTAAAGATATGTATGGTACTTATAAAGACATATGTCTGATATTTATAACGGCATATCTATGGTACTTATAAAGGCATATGTATGATACTTATAAATGCATATGTATGGTACTTAAAACGGCACATGGAGTATACTTATATGGGCATATATATGGCATTTACACGAGCATATGTATGGTACTTATAAGGCCATGTAAAAGGTACATATATTGGCATGTGTATGGTACTTATATGGGCATGTGTATGGTACTTATATGGTCCTCCTAATGTTTCCCAACGTCAAGAAAACGGTAAATTGTAAGTGTCCTATCCTAACCTACCAGAGGACCAAACTCAGAAAACGGGACAGTACGTCACTTTGTCGAGGAGCTTACATTTTCTGCCACACAGCCGTTTGCCAGCAAAGAATCGCAGCCCGGGCGAAATCGTCATTTTTCTCAAAACTCAAAATCAAAACCAGCCATAGAATCGTTTTGAAAATGGTACCATTGTGTTTACCACAGCAATTTACATTTCTTTCTGTAAAGGCTTTCTTTGCTAATTTTCAATATCAAGGCCCAAACACCCATATTTACCGAGATACAGCCATCTCAAATATCAGATATATCATCGTGTTTTCTCAACAAATTATTAGGGAAAATGAGTTGAAAAACATGTAATAATAATTATAAACAGCTAATTAAAAAATGGGTAATGAAAAAAAAGTCATTTCTATATTATTCCTTTGCTTAGAGATTATTTTGAATGGTAAATTTATGGCCATTTGTATGGTACTTATAATGGCATATGTATTGCACTTATAATGGCAAATGTATGGTACTTATAATAGCATATGTATGGTAATTATATGGTGTATGTATGGTACATATAATAGCATATGTATGGTACTAATAAAGATATAAGTTCGGTACTTTTAAACATATACGTATGGTACTTATATGGGTATATGTATGGTACTTATATGGTACTTAAATTGACATATGTATGGCACTTATGTAAGGTACATTTAAAGATATGTATGGTACTTATAAAGACATATGTCTGATATTTATAACGGCATATCTATGGTACTTATAAAGGCATATGTATGATACTTATAAATGCATATGTATGGTACTTAAAACGGCACATGGAGTATACTTATATGGGCATATATATGGCATTTACACGAGCATATGTATGGTACTTATAAGGCCATGTAAAAGGTACATATATTGGCATGTGTATGGTACTTATATGGGCATGTGTATGGTACTTATATGGTCCTCCTAATGTTTCCCAACGTCAAGAAAACGGTAAATTGTAAGTGTCCTATCCTAACCTACCAGAGGACCAAACTCAGAAAACGGGACAGTACGTCACTTTGTCGAGGAGCTTACATTTTCTGCCACACAGCCGTTTGCCAGCAAAGAATCGCAGCCCGGGCGAAATCGTCATTTTTCTCAAAACTCAAAATCAAAACCAGCCATAGAATCGTTTTGAAAATGGTACCATTGTGTTTACCACAGCAATTTACATTTCTTTCTGTAAAGGCTTTCTTTGCTAATTTTCAATATCAAGGCCCAAACACCCATATTTACCGAGATACAGCCATCTCAAATATCAGATATATCATCGTGTTTTCTCAACAAATTATTAGGGAAAATGAGTTGAAAAACATGTAATAATAATTATAAACAGCTAATTAAAAAATGGGTAATGAAAAAAAAGTCATTTCTATATTATTCCTTTGCTTAGAGATTATTTTGAATGGTAAATTTATGGCCATTTGTATGGTACTTATAATGGCATATGTATTGCACTTATAATGGCAAATGTATGGTACTTATAATAGCATATGTATGGTAATTATATGGTGTATGTATGGTACATATAATAGCATATGTATGGTACTAATAAAGATATAAGTTCGGTACTTTTAAACATATACGTATGGTACTTATATGGGTATATGTATGGTACTTATATGGTACTTAAATTGACATATGTATGGCACTTATGTAAGGTACATTTAAAGATATGTATGGTACTTATAAAGACATATGTCTGATATTTATAACGGCATATCTATGGTACTTATAAAGGCATATGTATGATACTTATAAATGCATATGTATGGTACTTAAAACGGCACATGGAGTATACTTATATGGGCATATATATGGCATTTACACGAGCATATGTATGGTACTTATAAGGCCATGTAAAAGGTACATATATTGGCATGTGTATGGTACTTATATGGGCATGTGTATGGTACTTATATGGTCCTCCTAATGTTTCCCAACGTCAAGAAAACGGTAAATTGTAAGTGTCCTATCCTAACCTACCAGAGGACCAAACTCAGAAAACGGGACAGTACGTCACTTTGTCGAGGAGCTTACATTTTCTGCCACACAGCCGTTTGCCAGCAAAGAATCGCAGCCCGGGCGAAATCGTCATTTTTCTCAAAACTCAAAATCAAAACCAGCCATAGAATCGTTTTGAAAATGGTACCATTGTGTTTACCACAGCAATTTACATTTCTTTCTGTAAAGGCTTTCTTTGCTAATTTTCAATATCAAGGCCCAAACACCCATATTTACCGAGATACAGCCATCTCAAATATCAGATATATCATCGTGTTTTCTCAACAAATTATTAGGGAAAATGAGTTGAAAAACATGTAATAATAATTATAAACAGCTAATTAAAAAATGGGTAATGAAAAAAAAGTCATTTCTATATTATTCCTTTGCTTAGAGATTATTTTGAATGGTAAATTTATGGCCATTTGTATGGTACTTATAATGGCATATGTATTGCACTTATAATGGCAAATGTATGGTACTTATAATAGCATATGTATGGTAATTATATGGTGTATGTATGGTACATATAATAGCATATGTATGGTACTAATAAAGATATAAGTTCGGTACTTTTAAACATATACGTATGGTACTTATATGGGTATATGTATGGTACTTATATGGTACTTAAATTGACATATGTATGGCACTTATGTAAGGTACATTTAAAGATATGTATGGTACTTATAAAGACATATGTCTGATATTTATAACGGCATATCTATGGTACTTATAAAGGCATATGTATGATACTTATAAATGCATATGTATGGTACTTAAAACGGCACATGGAGTATACTTATATGGGCATATATATGGCATTTACACGAGCATATGTATGGTACTTATAAGGCCATGTAAAAGGTACATATATTGGCATGTGTATGGTACTTATATGGGCATGTGTATGGTACTTATATGGTCCTCCTAATGTTTCCCAACGTCAAGAAAACGGTAAATTGTAAGTGTCCTATCCTAACCTACCAGAGGACCAAACTCAGAAAACGGGACAGTACGTCACTTTGTCGAGGAGCTTACATTTTCTGCCACACAGCCGTTTGCCAGCAAAGAATCGCAGCCCGGGCGAAATCGTCATTTTTCTCAAAACTCAAAATCAAAACCAGCCATAGAATCGTTTTGAAAATGGTACCATTGTGTTTACCACAGCAATTTACATTTCTTTCTGTAAAGGCTTTCTTTGCTAATTTTCAATATCAAGGCCCAAACACCCATATTTACCGAGATACAGCCATCTCAAATATCAGATATATCATCGTGTTTTCTCAACAAATTATTAGGGAAAATGAGTTGAAAAACATGTAATAATAATTATAAACAGCTAATTAAAAAATGGGTAATGAAAAAAAAGTCATTTCTATATTATTCCTTTGCTTAGAGATTATTTTGAATGGTAAATTTATGGCCATTTGTATGGTACTTATAATGGCATATGTATTGCACTTATAATGGCAAATGTATGGTACTTATAATAGCATATGTATGGTAATTATATGGTGTATGTATGGTACATATAATAGCATATGTATGGTACTAATAAAGATATAAGTTCGGTACTTTTAAACATATACGTATGGTACTTATATGGGTATATGTATGGTACTTATATGGTACTTAAATTGACATATGTATGGCACTTATGTAAGGTACATTTAAAGATATGTATGGTACTTATAAAGACATATGTCTGATATTTATAACGGCATATCTATGGTACTTATAAAGGCATATGTATGATACTTATAAATGCATATGTATGGTACTTAAAACGGCACATGGAGTATACTTATATGGGCATATATATGGCATTTACACGAGCATATGTATGGTACTTATAAGGCCATGTAAAAGGTACATATATTGGCATGTGTATGGTACTTATATGGGCATGTGTATGGTACTTATATGGTCCTCCTAATGTTTCCCAACGTCAAGAAAACGGTAAATTGTAAGTGTCCTATCCTAACCTACCAGAGGACCAAACTCAGAAAACGGGACAGTACGTCACTTTGTCGAGGAGCTTACATTTTCTGCCACACAGCCGTTTGCCAGCAAAGAATCGCAGCCCGGGCGAAATCGTCATTTTTCTCAAAACTCAAAATCAAAACCAGCCATAGAATCGTTTTGAAAATGGTACCATTGTGTTTACCACAGCAATTTACATTTCTTTCTGTAAAGGCTTTCTTTGCTAATTTTCAATATCAAGGCCCAAACACCCATATTTACCGAGATACAGCCATCTCAAATATCAGATATATCATCGTGTTTTCTCAACAAATTATTAGGGAAAATGAGTTGAAAAACATGTAATAATAATTATAAACAGCTAATTAAAAAATGGGTAATGAAAAAAAAGTCATTTCTATATTATTCCTTTGCTTAGAGATTATTTTGAATGGTAAATTTATGGCCATTTGTATGGTACTTATAATGGCATATGTATTGCACTTATAATGGCAAATGTATGGTACTTATAATAGCATATGTATGGTAATTATATGGTGTATGTATGGTACATATAATAGCATATGTATGGTACTAATAAAGATATAAGTTCGGTACTTTTAAACATATACGTATGGTACTTATATGGGTATATGTATGGTACTTATATGGTACTTAAATTGACATATGTATGGCACTTATGTAAGGTACATTTAAAGATATGTATGGTACTTATAAAGACATATGTCTGATATTTATAACGGCATATCTATGGTACTTATAAAGGCATATGTATGATACTTATAAATGCATATGTATGGTACTTAAAACGGCACATGGAGTATACTTATATGGGCATATATATGGCATTTACACGAGCATATGTATGGTACTTATAAGGCCATGTAAAAGGTACATATATTGGCATGTGTTTGGTACTTATATGGGCATGTGTATGGTACTTATATGGTCCTCCTAATGTTTCCCAACGTCAAGAAAACGGTAAATTGTAAGTGTCCTATCCTAACCTACCAGAGGACCAAACTCAGAAAACGGGACAGTACGTCACTTTGTCGAGGAGCTTACATTTTCTGCCACACAGCCGTTTGCCAGCAAAGAATCGCAGCCCGGGCGAAATCGTCATTTTTCTCAAAACTCAAAATCAAAACCAGCCATAGAATCGTTTTGAAAATGGTACCATTGTGTTTACCACAGCAATTTACATTTCTTTCTGTAAAGGCTTTCTTTGCTAATTTTCAATATCAAGGCCCAAACACCCATATTTACCGAGATACAGCCATCTCAAATATCAGATATATCATCGTGTTTTCTCAACAAATTATTAGGGAAAATGAGTTGAAAAACATGTAATAATAATTATAAACAGCTAATTAAAAAATGGGTAATGAAAAAAAAGTCATTTCTATATTATTCCTTTGCTTAGAGATTATTTTGAATGGTAAATTTATGGCCATTTGTATGGTACTTATAATGGCATATGTATTGCACTTATAATGGCAAATGTATGGTACTTATAATAGCATATGTATGGTAATTATATGGTGTATGTATGGTACATATAATAGCATATGTATGGTACTAATAAAGATATAAGTTCGGTACTTTTAAACATATACGTATGGTACTTATATGGGTATATGTATGGTACTTATATGGTACTTAAATTGACATATGTATGGCACTTATGTAAGGTACATTTAAAGATATGTATGGTACTTATAAAGACATATGTCTGATATTTATAACGGCATATCTATGGTACTTATAAAGGCATATGTATGATACTTATAAATGCATATGTATGGTACTTAAAACGGCACATGGAGTATACTTATATGGGCATATATATGGCATTTACACGAGCATATGTATGGTACTTATAAGGCCATGTAAAAGGTACATATATTGGCATGTGTATGGTACTTATATGGGCATGTGTATGGTACTTATATGGTCCTCCTAATGTTTCCCAACGTCAAGAAAACGGTAAATTGTAAGTGTCCTATCCTAACCTACCAGAGGACCAAACTCAGAAAACGGGACAGTACGTCACTTTGTCGAGGAGCTTACATTTTCTGCCACACAGCCGTTTGCCAGCAAAGAATCGCAGCCCGGGCGAAATCGTCATTTTTCTCAAAACTCAAAATCAAAACCAGCCATAGAATCGTTTTGAAAATGGTACCATTGTGTTTACCACAGCAATTTACATTTCTTTCTGTAAAGGCTTTCTTTGCTAATTTTCAATATCAAGGCCCAAACACCCATATTTACCGAGATACAGCCATCTCAAATATCAGATATATCATCGTGTTTTCTCAACAAATTATTAGGGAAAATGAGTTGAAAAACATGTAATAATAATTATAAACAGCTAATTAAAAAATGGGTAATGAAAAAAAAGTCATTTCTATATTATTCCTTTGCTTAGAGATTATTTTGAATGGTAAATTTATGGCCATTTGTATGGTACTTATAATGGCATATGTATTGCACTTATAATGGCAAATGTATGGTACTTATAATAGCATATGTATGGTAATTATATGGTGTATGTATGGTACATATAATAGCATATGTATGGTACTAATAAAGATATAAGTTCGGTACTTTTAAACATATACGTATGGTACTTATATGGGTATATGTATGGTACTTATATGGTACTTAAATTGACATATGTATGGCACTTATGTAAGGTACATTTAAAGATATGTATGGTACTTATAAAGACATATGTCTGATATTTATAACGGCATATCTATGGTACTTATAAAGGCATATGTATGATACTTATAAATGCATATGTATGGTACTTAAAACGGCACATGGAGTATACTTATATGGGCATATATATGGCATTTACACGAGCATATGTATGGTACTTATAAGGCCATGTAAAAGGTACATATATTGGCATGTGTATGGTACTTATATGGGCATGTGTATGGTACTTATATGGTCCTCCTAATGTTTCCCAACGTCAAGAAAACGGTAAATTGTAAGTGTCCTATCCTAACCTACCAGAGGACCAAACTCAGAAAACGGGACAGTACGTCACTTTGTCGAGGAGCTTACATTTTCTGCCACACAGCCGTTTGCCAGCAAAGAATCGCAGCCCGGGCGAAATCGTCATTTTTCTCAAAACTCAAAATCAAAACCAGCCATAGAATCGTTTTGAAAATGGTACCATTGTGTTTACCACAGCAATTTACATTTCTTTCTGTAAAGGCTTTCTTTGCTAATTTTCAATATCAAGGCCCAAACACCCATATTTACCGAGATACAGCCATCTCAAATATCAGATATATCATCGTGTTTTCTCAACAAATTATTAGGGAAAATGAGTTGAAAAACATGTAATAATAATTATAAACAGCTAATTAAAAAATGGGTAATGAAAAAAAAGTCATTTCTATATTATTCCTTTGCTTAGAGATTATTTTGAATGGTAAATTTATGGCCATTTGTATGGTACTTATAATGGCATATGTATTGCACTTATAATGGCAAATGTATGGTACTTATAATAGCATATGTATGGTAATTATATGGTGTATGTATGGTACATATAATAGCATATGTATGGTACTAATAAAGATATAAGTTCGGTACTTTTAAACATATACGTATGGTACTTATATGGGTATATGTATGGTACTTATATGGTACTTAAATTGACATATGTATGGCACTTATGTAAGGTACATTTAAAGATATGTATGGTACTTATAAAGACATATGTCTGATATTTATAACGGCATATCTATGGTACTTATAAAGGCATATGTATGATACTTATAAATGCATATGTATGGTACTTAAAACGGCACATGGAGTATACTTATATGGGCATATATATGGCATTTACACGAGCATATGTATGGTACTTATAAGGCCATGTAAAAGGTACATATATTGGCATGTGTATGGTACTTATATGGGCATGTGTATGGTACTTATATGGTCCTCCTAATGTTTCCCAACGTCAAGAAAACGGTAAATTGTAAGTGTCCTATCCTAACCTACCAGAGGACCAAACTCAGAAAACGGGACAGTACGTCACTTTGTCGAGGAGCTTACATTTTCTGCCACACAGCCGTTTGCCAGCAAAGAATCGCAGCCCGGGCGAAATCGTCATTTTTCTCAAAACTCAAAATCAAAACCAGCCATAGAATCGTTTTGAAAATGGTACCATTGTGTTTACCACAGCAATTTACATTTCTTTCTGTAAAGGCTTTCTTTGCTAATTTTCAATATCAAGGCCCAAACACCCATATTTACCGAGATACAGCCATCTCAAATATCAGATATATCATCGTGTTTTCTCAACAAATTATTAGGGAAAATGAGTTGAAAAACATGTAATAATAATTATAAACAGCTAATTAAAAAATGGGTAATGAAAAAAAAGTCATTTCTATATTATTCCTTTGCTTAGAGATTATTTTGAATGGTAAATTTATGGCCATTTGTATGGTACTTATAATGGCATATGTATTGCACTTATAATGGCAAATGTATGGTACTTATAATAGCATATGTATGGTAATTATATGGTGTATGTATGGTACATATAATAGCATATGTATGGTACTAATAAAGATATAAGTTCGGTACTTTTAAACATATACGTATGGTACTTATATGGGTATATGTATGGTACTTATATGGTACTTAAATTGACATATGTATGGCACTTATGTAAGGTACATTTAAAGATATGTATGGTACTTATAAAGACATATGTCTGATATTTATAACGGCATATCTATGGTACTTATAAAGGCATATGTATGATACTTATAAATGCATATGTATGGTACTTAAAACGGCACATGGAGTATACTTATATGGGCATATATATGGCATTTACACGAGCATATGTATGGTACTTATAAGGCCATGTAAAAGGTACATATATTGGCATGTGTATGGTACTTATATGGGCATGTGTATGGTACTTATATGGTCCTCCTAATGTTTCCCAACGTCAAGAAAACGGTAAATTGTAAGTGTCCTATCCTAACCTACCAGAGGACCAAACTCAGAAAACGGGACAGTACGTCACTTTGTCGAGGAGCTTACATTTTCTGCCACACAGCCGTTTGCCAGCAAAGAATCGCAGCCCGGGCGAAATCGTCATTTTTCTCAAAACTCAAAATCAAAACCAGCCATAGAATCGTTTTGAAAATGGTACCATTGTGTTTACCACAGCAATTTACATTTCTTTCTGTAAAGGCTTTCTTTGCTAATTTTCAATATCAAGGCCCAAACACCCATATTTACCGAGATACAGCCATCTCAAATATCAGATATATCATCGTGTTTTCTCAACAAATTATTAGGGAAAATGAGTTGAAAAACATGTAATAATAATTATAAACAGCTAATTAAAAAATGGGTAATGAAAAAAAAGTCATTTCTATATTATTCCTTTGCTTAGAGATTATTTTGAATGGTAAATTTATGGCCATTTGTATGGTACTTATAATGGCATATGTATTGCACTTATAATGGCAAATGTATGGTACTTATAATAGCATATGTATGGTAATTATATGGTGTATGTATGGTACATATAATAGCATATGTATAGTACTAATAAAGATATAAGTTCGGTACTTTTAAACATATACGTATGGTACTTATATGGGTATATGTATGGTACTTATATGGTACTTAAATTGACATATGTATGGCACTTATGTAAGGTACATTTAAAGATATGTATGGTACTTATAAAGACATATGTCTGATATTTATAACGGCATATCTATGGTACTTATAAAGGCATATGTATGATACTTATAAATGCATATGTATGGTACTTAAAACGGCACATGGAGTATACTTATATGGGCATATATATGGCATTTACACGAGCATATGTATGGTACTTATAAGGCCATGTAAAAGGTACATATATTGGCATGTGTATGGTACTTATATGGGCATGTGTATGGTACTTATATGGTCCTCCTAATGTTTCCCAACGTCAAGAAAACGGTAAATTGTAAGTGTCCTATCCTAACCTACCAGAGGACCAAACTCAGAAAACGGGACAGTACGTCACTTTGTCGAGGAGCTTACATTTTCTGCCACACAGCCGTTTGCCAGCAAAGAATCGCAGCCCGGGCGAAATCGTCATTTTTCTCAAAACTCAAAATCAAAACCAGCCATAGAATCGTTTTGAAAATGGTACCATTGTGTTTACCACAGCAATTTACATTTCTTTCTGTAAAGGCTTTCTTTGCTAATTTTCAATATCAAGGCCCAAACACCCATATTTACCGAGATACAGCCATCTCAAATATCAGATATATCATCGTGTTTTCTCAACAAATTATTAGGGAAAATGAGTTGAAAAACATGTAATAATAATTATAAACAGCTAATTAAAAAATGGGTAATGAAAAAAAAAGTAATTTCTATATTATTCCTTTGCTTAGAGATTATTTTGAATGGTAAATTTATGGCCATTTGTATGGTACTTATAATGGCATATGTATTGCACTTATAATGGCAAATGTATGGTACTTATAATAGCATAAGTATGGTAATTATATGGTGTATGTATGGTACATATAATAGCATATGTATGGTACTAATAAAGATATAAGTTCGGTACTTTTAAATATATACGTATGGTACTTATATGGGTATATGTATGGTACTTATATGGTACTTAAATTGACATATGTATGGCACTTATGTAAGGTACATTTAAAGATATGTATGGTACTTATAAAGACATATGTCTGATATTTATAACGGCATATCTATGGTACTTATAATGGCATATGTATTGCACTTATAATGGCAAATGTATGGTACTTATCCTTGGTGATCTTTAGCTCCTTTTGAATGTCCCGCACTTTAGACGGTGCTACATAGCCACCCCGGCTTGGTGCCCCCCCCCCTTTTTTTTTTTATATATATATAATTACTGTACTTGCTTGTATCTATTTTCCACACTGTTGCCTTTCTCTTTACACACGCACGAGTACTATGGCCCATTTAGTATTAAGTTTAAAGGATTGCAAGTCTTGCCATTTTTCTCTTACCCTTATATAGGGTCTGTCTGTAACTATGCTATGTAAGGGGCTCTTAGTGCCCAAGACATCTCCATCAATTGGTTTTGGAGGTTTTAGTAACCTTAAATAAAAGTTTTTGTAAATTGTTTATAACTAAATATAACCTAAATTACGACTGGGAGTAATGGCAGCCTAGAAAATGCAACCCGTTCTCGCAAATTTAATAAGTCAATATTGACATATTTAATGTGCATAGGTGACATACTTAACATAATAGATACCCTTAAAAAGATTCATAGAAAACACCGACCTTACCTAACCTACTTAGTATGTTAAGATAAGCATCTTATTGCTTCGTAATTACAATTATTACCTAACCTATAATAGGTATAGGTTAAGTAATAATTGTAATTACGAAGCAATAAGATGCTTATCTTAAGATACTAACAAGGTTAGGTAAGGTCGGTGTTTTCTATGAATCTTTTTAAGGGTATCCATTATGTTTAGTATATCACCTATGCACGTAGTTAATAAGTCAATATTGACTTTACGAATTTGCGAGAACGGGTTGAGAAAATGGAAAGATACTCGACAACCTAAGCAAATGACAGATTCGTGGACGACTAAGAAAATGGCCCCTGCAGGAAGATTTACTACGAAGCCCTTCGCTCCTTCGCTTTGCATAAGCCAAAAGCAAATGTGGATACACACGCTCCAGATTCTCTAGATTTCTAGAGTAGCTTATCGATTCATAAAAACCTTTAGATTTTTAGAGTACAGTATCTTTAAAGGTCACAGCTAGATTTCTAGAGTCGCTCCTGGATTTCTAGAGTCGCTTCTAGATTTCTAGAGTCGCTCCTGGATTTCTAGAGTAGCTTCTAGATTTCTAGAGTCGCTTATTGATTCATGTAAGCCTTTAGATTTTTAGAGTACAGTACCTTTTAAAACTATTTTAAAGCTAAAATTATCGTTTCCAGAAATAATACGGCTAGATTTCTAAAGTCGCTCCTAGATTGCTAGATTCGCTTCTATGTTTCTATAGTCGCTCCTAGATTTCTAAGACAATTCTAGATTTCTAAAGTTGCTTATTGATTCGTAATAATCTCTAGATTTTTAGAGTGCAGTATATTTAAAGGTAACGGCTAGATTTCTAGTCGCTCCTAGATTTCTAAACTTGCTTATTGATTTCTGGAAACAATTTCCAGAAAACGGTTTCCTTCGTATTTGACAAGTATTTCCTGTCAATACCTTCGTATATTCTAAATTGAATCTACTGATAACCGAGTCGAAAGTATTATGAAGCACAATCAGAAAGCTCTTGAGGTGAACAGTGTAACCATTAAGTCAGAATCTAATCATATTACGATAACTTGTGTACTCTCTTAGAGCGCCGCCAGAGTGGAGTCTACGCCACGTGGCTGCTCTCCAAACCACCGCAATACAACACATGTAAACAACACATGTAAACAGCACATGTAAACAGCACATGTAAACAGCACATGTAAACAGCACATGTAAACAGCACATGTAAACAGCACATGTAAACAGCACATGTAAACAGCACATGTAAACAGCACATGTAAACAGCACATGTAAACAGCACATGTAAACAACACATGTAAACAACACATGTAAACAACACATGTAAACAACACATGTAAACAACACATGTAAACAACCCTATTTAAGCTTCTGGTCAAAAGTTTACATCAAGGACCTGGCAAACTAATGAATCAATAGAGATATTGGCCTGTAATTACTAAAACAAGAATTAACACTATCTTATCTTCGAGTTTCGTGAGAAAGAAATGGATAGGGGGAAGAGTGTAACTTAACGAAAGGTTATTGTTACACGATAATTCGCCTAAGACGGAAGGATTACGGCTATGCAATATTTTTGTATGAGTTAGTAATCAGATTATATATTTATTAATAAAAACGAGAAAAAGCTTTAAATAGCTAAGACAAACTACATATACTTAGGAATAATTATACAAATCAACAATAACGCTTGATATGTAAGCGGCATTTGACTCAAGGAATTCAAAGAGGAAATATAACCGGCGGATACCTAGAATGATTAAGAACTAGACTAAGACAGCAATAAGATAACATGCTTAGATTAGGTTCTCACAGAGAGAATAAAGAATTTATTCTTAAAGAATTCTCACATAATTTATAAGTTATGTGGGGTCTATGTTCTCCAATTCCACAACATGGCATTTATTCACATTAAATTCCATTTGCCAAGTGTTGCTCCATATGCTTTTGTCCAGGTCTTCTTGAAGGGCATGACAATCATCTAAGTTTCTCATCTTCCTTATTATCTTAGCATCATCAGCAAACATATTCATGTAAATCTGTATTTCCACTGGTAGATCATTTATGTAGACAATGAACATTACCGGCGCAAGAACTGAACCCTGAGGTACTCCACTTGTGACATTCCTCCAATCCGATACCTTGCCTCTGATTACGTCCCTCATTTTTCTGTCAGTTAGGAAATTTTTCATCCATGTTAGTAACTTACCTGTCACCCCTCCAATATGTTCGTTTCCAGAACAACCTCTTGTGGGGAAGTCTGTCGAAAGCCTTTTTTAGGTCCAGATAAATGCAGTCAACCCAACCATCTCTTTCCTGTAAAATCTCTGTTGCTCGATCATAAAAACTAAGTTCGTTACACAGGATCTTCCACATCGAAAACCATACTGTCTGTCTGATATTATATCGTTTTCCTCCAGGTGTTCTACCCATTTAATTTTAATTATTTTTTCCAATAATTTGACTATTATTTGACACAGAGTGAGTGAGTGAGAGAGTGAGAGAGTGAGAGAGTGAGAGAGTGAGTGAGTGAGTGAGTGAGAGAGAGAGAGAGAGAGAGAGAGAGAGAGAGAGAGAGAGAGAGAGAGAGAGAGAGAGAGAGAGAGAGAGAGAGAGAGAGAGAGAGTGTGAGTGAGTGAGTGAGTGAGTGAGTGAGTGAGTGAGTGAGTGAGTGAGTGAGTGAGTGAGTGAGTGAGTGAGTGAGTGAGTGAGTGAGTGAGTGAGTGAGTGAGTGAGTGAGTGAGTGAGTGAGTGAGTGAGTGAGTGAGTGAGTGAGTGAGTGAGTGAGTGAGTGAGTGAGTGTGTGTGTGTGTGTGTGTGTGTGTGTGTGTGTGTGTGTGTGTGTGTGTGTGTGTGTGTGTGTGTGTGTGTGTGTGTGTGTGTGTGTGTGTGTGTGTGTGTGTGTGTCTGTGTGTGTGTCTGTGTGTGTGTGTGTGTGTGTGTGTGTGTGTGTGTGTGTGTGTGTGTGTGTGTGTGCGTGCGTGCGTGCGTGCGTGCGTGCAGCCACGTGTAGGCTATGCCGTTCCAAACATACCATATAATGTCGGATATTTTGCACACGTGCCAAACCAACACCTGACTACCATATATATCATATCAGACAGGGAAAAAACGGGGCATGCAGGGGAGGTTGTGCGGAGGGGGAGGTGTGAGAGCAGGCATTTGGGACCCGTCGCGCTCTATTGGTTTGATGGGGGAAGGGGGTGTTGAAGGGGAGAATGGAGAGAAAGGTGGTGAAGGATAGAGTAATGACACAATGAATATGTATCCAACACACTGAAGGTTTGTTACTGTAATTACATCTGTGGCGTACACTAATGACCAAATTAGGTACGCTTAATACTAGGTATTAAGCGTACTAGGTACCTAAGCGTACCTGTGAGTGAATGGACCCCATACCCATCCTGCAAGTGAACCCCATACCCATCCTGTAAGTAAGTGAACCCCATACCCATCCTGTAAGTAAGTAAACCCCATGCCCATCCTGTAAGTAAGTAAACCCCATGCCCATCCTGTAAGTAAGTAAACCCCATGCCCATCCTGTAAGTAAGTGAACCCCATACCCATCCTGTAAGTGAACCCCATACCCATCCTGTAAGTGAACCCCATACCCATCCTGTAAGTGAACCCCATACCCATCCTGTAAGTGAACCCCATACCCATCCTGTAAGTGAACCCCATACCCATTAAGCGTAGGTAGTATCACTAGGTATTATTGGTAGGCTACCAATTAGGACCAGCTGGAAATGCTAAAAAGTGGCTCACAAGCGCAAAAAATATAAACTAGGAAATGCTTGAATAAGAATGTTGAATTAATGCTAGTTAATGCGCACACTAGCCTAACGTTAATGATTTTGTATCGAGGGGTACAGGTCATTCCAGTGTCATCTGAGGTCACGGCGGAACCCGCGTCATTTCAGTCATAAGATGAATACATAGAATACCATTTTAAATGCAGTTTTTCTTTGGTAGTGAGCTCCCTTGCACATTCTGTCATTGGTAGTGGACTACATATTCATCCTGTGATAGTGGACCCCGTACCCATCCTGTGAGTGAGTGGACCCCATACCCATCCTGTGAGTGAATGGACCCCATACCCATCCTGCGAGTGAATGGACCCCATACCCATCCTGTGAGTGAATGGACCCCATACCCATCCTGTAAGTGGACCCCGTACTCTTGTGAGTGAATGGACCCCATACCCATCCTATGAGTGAGTGAACCCCATACCCATCCTATGAGTGAGTGAACCCCGTACCCATCCTGTGAATCCAGTGGTAAACGCTACAGAGGACATAAATGACAAACTGAACCCCAATATTCGTTTAGCTAAGTAAGTTACAGCCATGATGAGCAAACGCAGCCCGGCTCTCCTGAATAGTACATCGTATTTTGACGTATAATATTTATAATGACGTACAATATATTTTGACCCTAAGGCCAACATCTAATGTATTAAAATTGGCATCGGCTCGATGCCCAACCATTCGGGCTGGACGGTAGAGCGACGGTCTGGCTTCATGCAGGTCGGTGTTCAATCCCCGACCGTCCACAAGTGGTTGGGCAACCATTCCTTTTCCCCCCGTCCCATCCCAAATCCTTATCCTGACCCCTTCCCAGGGGTCAGGATATAGACGTAATGGCTTGGCGCTTTCACCCGAGTCCATTTCCCTTCCCCGTACTCACTTGTAGGTAAGTAGTGATAGGTAGCAGCCTCGTCTCCACCGCTGGGCTGGTCGGGGACAGAGACAAGCCTCATCACTTCATTTCCATACAATTATGATTCAAATTTCACGCTGGTTAAGGCGGTGTTTTGCGCCATCTGTCGCCGAGTTGCGGTACTTGACATCCATTTGTATCGAACATTGATAGCCTCTTGATATCGGACTTTGAATTTTAACTTGATATCGCTTAATGACCTTCAATTTAGCCGAAAAAAGTCTGGGAACAGAAAATCTGTTCACTCACTAGATCTCACCAAATCAACTATTGACAGTTGTCTAACTTCCAGCTACCTATAGACTGCTAGGTGAACAGGGGTATCGGATGAAAGCAAGTGTTGCCCCCAAACGTCTCGTCCTATCGGGAAGCGAACCCGTGAATTTCCAGATTGTGAACCAGCTGCGGTGTCACAATGTCACAAAAATGATGTTAAATAAATTGCCCGAACCTAACCTAACCGGGAATCCACGAACAGAAAACGTGATCGCCCATCAATTTCGCGAGGCGCTGTGATTTATACTTCCACCAGATACTAATATCGGCCCCTGACTTCCACCTGATACTAATATCAGCCCCTTGATTTCCACAATATACTAATATCAGCCCCTGACTTCCACCTGATACTAATATCAGCCCCTGACTTCCACCCGATACTAATACCAGCCCCCTGACTTCCACCTGATACTAATACCAGCCCCCGACTTCCACCTGATACTAATACCGGCCCCTGACTTCCACCTGCTACTAATACCAGCCCTTGACTTCCACCAGATACTAATATCAGCCCCCCCGACTTCCACCTGATACTAATACCAGCCCTTGACTTCCACCTGATACTAATACCAGCCCTTGACTTCCACCTGATACTTATATCAGCCCTTGACTTCCACCTAGTACAGGTCACTTGGCAGTGGTAAACCGCCGCAGGAATACTAAAAGGTATACTAACACAAGGATTCTAAAAGGATAAAAAACCAGTCCTTAGGCTTGACCGCACTACATTTCTGACGCAGACAAACACCGTAAGTAAGTAAGTAATTATCAAAAGAAGGCACCAAACCGGGAAGGCTATGTAGCACCATCAAATACGCAAAATAATCAGAGGGCGCTAAATATCACCAAGGATGCCAATACGAGAACAAAAACGCATAAGGCGAACGATATCAAAAGTATCCGAGTCACCAAGAATTCTATCGAGGGACAGGTGACCGCGAGGGGCGGTCGGAAAGCAAGACACACGCTCGTCCTGGAAGTCAGGACATTCAAGAAGGACATGCACGACCGTAAGAGGGACAATGCAACTAGGACAATAAGGAGCAGGGCGGCGCTCCATCAAGTGACCATGGGTTAAGCGAGTATGGCCAATACGCAACCTCGCCAGAGCTGTTTCCCACCGCCGGTTACGGTGGAAGGAGGACGGCCACGAGGAAACACAACATTTAAGAGTACGTAGCTTGTTACCAGTAACAGACAACCAAGAAGCCTGCCAACGGGTAAGGACTGAGGAATGGATAACCGGGTAAAAGTCGGAATACGGAATGCCTTTACGAGAGATGGGACAAGAGCGGACAGCTTCCTTAGCGGCAGCATCCGCACGCTCATTTAAAGACACGCCAATATGGCTGGGAACCCAACAAAACTCAACCGACTTAAATTTACTGTGAACGAGAAACAGCCAATGCTGGATCTCGACAACTACCGGATGAACTGGATTAAAGCACCCGAGAGCCATGAGGGCACTACGAGAGTCAACAACAACCACAAAGGAAGACTGACAACGAGAAAGCAGGAGACGAAGAGCATAGAGAATAGCATAAAGTTCTGCTGTAAAGATGCTAGTCTCCGGAGGCAAGCGACACATATAAGTGCGATCAGGAAAAACAACAGAGTAGCCAACACCGTCCGCTGACTTAGACCCATCGGTGAAGACAGAAACGGAGCGGGAGTGAGAAGAAAAGTGCTCGAGGAAAAGGCGTTTTAGAACTGTAGGAGGGGTAAAAGCTTTAGTGATACGAGTCAAGGATGTACAAAACCGCGGAAGAGGGACCCTCCACGGGGGCAAAGAAGGAACAACACGAGGAGAAACATCAGAAATACGAATGGAAAGAGAATCCTGGAGGCGAGATAACCGGACAGAAAGAGGGAGGTGGTGAAGAGGAACAGGAACCGCAGGAGGGGTAAAAGTTAAAGCACGACAGAGGCGAGAGGAAGGATGTTGCAAGGACCGCGCAAGATAGCGAAGACAGTAGCGATCACGGCGGTCCTGGAGAGACAGGAAGCCAGTGTCAACATACAAGCTAAGGACGGGAGTCGAACGAAAGGCACCAGAACTGAGGCGCAACCCAGTATGGTGCAAAGCATCAAGACGGCGAAGAGTAGAAGGAGAAGCAGACGAGTAAGCAGGGCAACCATAATCGAGCTTAGACAGGACGAGAGAGGAATGTAAAGCAAGGAGAGTGCGCCTATCTGCCCCCCAAGAAGTATGGGACAAGACCCGAAGGAGGGTAAGGGACTTAGAGCACTCAACACGGAGGTAAGAGATATGGGGAGACCAAGACAAACGAGTGTCAAGGAATAACCCCAAAAGCTTCGCGGAATCTTTGTATTCAAGGGGATGACCATAAAGTGACAAAGAGGGACGAAGAACAACCCGTTTCCGCGTAAAAGTCATGGCACAAGTCTTAGAAGTAGAGAACTTGAAGCCATGACCTGTGGCCCAAGACGACACGGCATCAATCGCAAGTTGAAGCCGGCGTTGAAGGAGAGGCGAATCATCACCCTGACAACAAAGGGTAAGATCATCGACATAGAGAGCGGAGAAGACACCAGAAGGAAGAGAGGAAAGAAGACCATTGAGGGCAACCAGAAAAAGAGTAGTGCTCAGAACACTACCCTGGGGCACACCTTCGTATTGCTGAAAAGAGGGAGACAGAGCGGTACCAAGGCGCACCCGAAAGGAACGACGAGAGAGGAAGCTGCGGAGAAAGAGAGGGAGATGACCACGAAGGCCAAAAGAATGAAGTTGAGATAGGATATGATAACGCCAAGTGGTGTCGTAAGCCTTTTCTAGGTCAAAAAGGACGGCAACAACGGAGGTCTTCGCAGCAAAAGCAGTACGAATATAGACCTCCAAGTTCACCAGGACATCTGTCGTGCTGCGGCACTTGCGGAAACCAAATTGAGAAGGGGAGAGGAGGTGATGGTGTTCCAGGAACCACATCAGACGAACGTTAACCATACGTTCAAAGAGTTTGCAGACACAACTTGTGAGAGCAATAGGGCGAAAGTCCTTAGGGGAAGTACCCAGAGACCCCGGTTTGCGAACAGGGAGGACAACGGCATCGAGCCAGTCCTCAGGGACTGACGACGACTCCCAGATCCGATTATACAGACTCAGTAAATACTGAGACGTGCTCGGAGGGAGATGGCGAAGCATCTCATAATGAATACCATCGGAGCCCGCCGCCGTAGAACCGCAGAGGGCCAGGGCAGAACGAAGTTCAGAGAGAGAGAAGGGATCATTATAGGGAAGCTGAAGATGAGTGCAGAAATCTAAAGGACGAGACTCAAGGACAGGTTTACGAAGAAGGAAAGATTGGGGAAGATGAAGACCAGAGCTAACAGAAGAAAAGTGGGAACCCAGTTCGGAAGCGACCTGCAACGGGTCCGCCACAAGAGTATCATGGAGGTGAAGGACCGGTGAAACATCGGGAACGAACTTACCCGCTATCTTGCGGATACGCTTCCAGATCTGGGCCAGAGGGGTTTCGGACGTAATTGTCGAGACATAAGATGCCCAACATTCACGTTTAGCCGTACGGATGGCCCTACGGGCCACCGCACTCGCTTTCCGAAAGAAAAGAAAAGAATCGGTCGTCTGCCTACGGCGGTGCTTCTTCCAGGCTGCACGCTTACAGCGGACAGCCCGAGCACAGTCCGCATTCCACCAGGGAACGCACTTCCGTGGACCCCGAGAGGAAGAGCGAGGAATAGAGCGGAGGGCAGCGTCGAAGACAGTGTCATGAAAAAGGAGGAGAGCGCGAGAGAGGGGCAGAAGGGAGAGGTCAGAGAGAGTAGCACTGAGGGAAAATAGGGTCCAGTCCGCCTTAGCAAACTGCCACCTAGGGAAAGAGAGGGAAGGGCGAAAAGAGAAAAAGGAAACAAGGATGGGGAAATGATCACTTCCATGGAGGTCATCAAGAACCTGCCATGTGAAATCTAAGTAAAGAGAAGAAGAGCAGAGAGAAAGATCAAGACAAGAAAGGGTGCGAGTTCGAGAGTCCAAATGAGTGGGCTCACCAGAATTCGGAAGAGACAGGGAAGAAGAGAGGAGAAACGGCTCAAGGAGGCGACCCCGGGTATTCGTCAGAACGTCACCCCAAAGAGAATGACGACAATTGAAGTCACCCAGCAGGAGCACAGGCTCCGGCAAGGAGTCTAGGAGGTGTTTCAAATCAGGAAGAGAGAGCGGGACACTCGGGGGGAGATAAATGGAACAAACTGTGTACCATTTCCCCACAAAGATACGAGCAGCAGAACAATGGAGAGGCGAAGGAAAAAGTAAAGGAACAAAGGGAACATCAGCCCGAATCAAGAGAGCAGAAGAATTAGAAGCCCCAGCAATGGCTGGGGGGGGGGAGAGAAAGGAATAGCCACGAAAACGACCAGGACGAGCACCAAGCATCGGCTCCTGGAGACAGACACAAAGGGGCGAAAACCGCGAAACCAGAAGTTGGAGTTCGAGGAAATTGGCGTAATAACCTCGAACGTTCCATTGAAGAATGGACAACGACGAGAAGAGAAAGGACAAAAACAGAGAACAAGGAAGAAACAAAGGCGAAAGACCAACAGAGCACGTTAAAGAATATCAGGGTCGGGATCAGGGTCAGCAAAGTCAGGGTTAGGGGGCATGGGTAAACTGAGCAAAGACGGAGGGAAGGAAACGGGAGAACAGATCAGAGGTGGGCGGGCAGGGTCCGGAGGAGGAGGAGGAGGAGGAGGAGACAACGGAGAGGAGCAGTCAAGGACAGCAGCAGGAAGAGGGGGAGTAGAAAGAGAGGAGCGCACCCCAGCAAGAGCAGCAACCGAAAGGGAAGCAGGGGCCAAAGAAACCTCCATAGCAGGAACAGGGGGCGCAAGCACTGAAACGGGAGGGGAAGGAGCAACAGAGCCAGAAGGAGGAGCTGAGGAAGAAAGCGAAGCCTTCTTACCCGCCGGGGAAGAGGAAGGAGAGGAGCCAGGCTTACGCTTCTGACTTAAAGAGACCGGTGTCCCAGCAACTACGTACCGGGCAACGGATTCCAGTGTCTCAACAGGAGAAGCCGAACGAGAGCACACACGACGGCCGTTAGGAGAGCGATGGACATCCGCCCGCACCGACAGGCGGCGGGGAGAGCCGATAGATGGAGGAAGAGGATGGGAAGGAGGATCGGAGGGGGACGAGGAAGAAGACACAGAAGACACGACAGACCGGGTAGAAGGAAGGGGAACCCCAGACAGAGGACCAGGAGGAGGATCCTTCGGGAGAGAACCCAAAGGGACAGAGGAGGGGGCAGTGGGCGCATCAGGGTCCAAGGCCTGGAAACGGTTGCGAGTCTGAGGAAGGCGGGAAGGACGAGGAGAGGAAGAGCGCAACACGCGAGCATAAGAGATATTAGCATAAGGCGGGAGCCGGCGAACCTGGCGCCTCGCCTCAGGAAAAGATAAACGCTCCCGGTGCTTCAAGTTGAGGACGGCTGCCTCAAGCTTGTAATGGACACACGCACGGGAGAAGGTAGGATGGGCCTCACCGCAGTTGAGGCAACGAGCCTGGGGAGAAGCGCACTCCGACTTAGAGTGACCTTCGCCACCACACAAAGGACAGAGAGAGACAGTCCCGGAGCAGCGGAGGGCACCATGCCCAAACCTCCAGCACTTGTTGCAGAGCCGAGGAGAAGGAATGTACTCCTGGACAGAGCACCTGGCACCAGCAAGAATGACAGAGGGTGGAAGGGTCCTACCATCAAAGGTAATCTTCACAACCCGGAGGGGTTGACGGCGACTACCACGAGGGGGACGAGTAAACGTGTCCACCTGGAGAATAGAATGGCCCTGGGCAGCGAGGATATGTCGAATATCGTCGTGGCAGTCGCGTAGGTCCCGAACACCGGTCGCAACATGGGGCGGGAGCAAAATAGTGCCAACACTGGCATTCAACTGAACGTTCTTCGAGACCCGAACGGGGGTCTCGCCAAGGCAGGATAAGGCAGCCAAGCGGGAAGCAGCATCCTGAGAAGGAGCAGCAACGACACGTGTACCGAGACGAGTGGGGTTGAAAGTAATGGAGGCATCCACGGAATCAATGAGATGTCGATGGAGGGAGAAATCGTCAGGAGGCGCAGAATCAAGAGGGAGGAGATCAAAATATTTGGCCCACGAAGCGGGACCAAACAAGGCTTGATAGGTAGCAGAACTGGAAGGAATCGAGCGAGGGCGGCCGTGACGAAGACGGCGGTGAGAACCCCCAGAGAGAGAGGGGTTAAAAGGCGCAGTAGTTACAACTAGAGAAGGAGCCACGCCAGGGGACGAGGTAGTCACCACTGGGGGCTTGGGGCTCGACCCAACCACAGAGGAGGGAGGGGAGCCAGAGGAAGGAGTCAGAGAGGCCAAAGGAGGAGCAAGGTCGGGGCCCAATGCAGCGGAGGCTACAGAGCCCGGTCTTCCAATACGGACCGACTCGGGGGCTTGGTCGCCCACCCCACGAGCCTGAGAAGGTAAACCAGAAGAAGCCGAAGCAGGGGTAATCATCTTGACGAAAGAAATAATTCACTCACGAATGTGCCCCCACACCCACCATGGAGCCACAATTAGAGGCAGGACACCCAACAAGAAGCTATCGCCGATCTTGTCGGGGCCTCCTAGGGGTGCGTCGCGAGTATACGCCCCACAAACGCCACCTTAAGAAACCGACAGTCCGTCGAGATCGGGTTCAGTGACGAAGTGGGGATTGACAATAAAAGGTTCCCCTCGCTCTCGACGTCGGGTACTGCAGTTCTACGGGTGCATGAGTATGCCTCCTCAAGCACCCGGGCGTCAAAATAGAAGAAGTCCAAGGGAAGAACCAGAACGAGCAAAAGGTCGGCAGGAAACGGCAAGCAGATAGGAGAAGAGGGGGGAGAAAAACGAAACAGAAGGAAAAGGAAAAGATGCCCAGCAGAATTGGAGAGGACGGCAGCAGGAGCACAAGGCTAGAAAAGGACAGAGGACTGTCCCAAGGAGCATCACACTCCGGCAGCCGCCCACTAAGCCCCCACACGGCGACAACAAGCTGAGCGGGGAGGGGGACAAACACCGTAAACTTTGCGGTGGTTTAAGGGAAATGGGGAAAAATCACAAAGTGTTTCTTGAGAATGTAAATCTCTATGTGTTGAGAAACGTTTCCTGGAAATAATGATTATCTGGCAGGTTTAGGAGGGTTGGCTAGTTTTGGACGGTTGTGATTAGGCTAAGCTACCGCATTTTTTTTGTTTATAGAGAGCACGATCTAGGCTGGCATTGCTGTCTGGGGTGTAGGTAGTCCAGTTAGTCTTACTGAGTCACATTATGCTTTTGCCGAGACGCAATACTATCGAATTCAATTTCCATTGTTTCTGAAAGCGAGCGAGCAAGCAAGGGGGGGGGGGGGGTGTTGTTCATTCGTCCAATTTCATTAGGCTTCTTCCATTACTGTCCCTTCGTCAGTGGTTTGATTTTCAAGTCCAGTCGATGAGGTATTCCCGAGACCTCACAAGGAAGCAGACAAGACTAGGATCACCTTGTTAAGCAGAGTCACCCGGCTTCCAAGGATACTTAATATCGCTCTGTAATTTACACTAGTTATCCCTGGAAGCTTAATTTATTTATTGTTTATCTCTTTATATTACTGGCTTCTAGTAATCTTTATCAGACAATAAATGCAGAGTAAGGCCTTAAAACCAGTTAATAAAGGTTTTAAAATAAGCAATGAGAAAAAATATGCTTCAAAACAGATGAAATAAATAATGTAATAAACAATAAACGTTGCCGAGATCAACTCTTCAAGGCAATTATAGGAAGAAAAAAATTATTATGCTGTGAAAATATATATACACACGAGACAAAAATAATAACACTGAATAATATTCCGCAATCGACGCAGAGGTGACAAAAAATCCCCTAAACAGCTGTTATTTCCCCCGCCACCACACAATGATCCTCCCCCCTCCATCTCCCCGCTTCCTTCCCTTCCCTTCCCTCCCATCTACCGCCCCTATCACCCTGTCTACAGCCCTCACCCTCCCTCACACCTCAGGAATCACAACAAGTGCGGTTATTACTCTTACAACGGTCGAGTGCTTCCCGTGGGCGAGTCCCCCAGATGGCAGGGTGTTGATGGCCGACCCTCCCCGCCAACCCAATGATTTGTCCCTGTTTTGATGATGATGATGATTAACGACAAATAACATTACCCCCCCCCCTCATTCAACTGCCCTGTTACGTAATTAGGACATAAGCAACATAGCAGAAAGCGTTTATGAGAATATATAAAGATTAGCCTATTTTAGCGCAAATTCTCACACACTAGATTTCATTTTTGCATTTCCTGCTTGATAATTTTGTTCCACAGTCTTAGCATTACATCCATCTAAATATGTATACATAAAGTAGAAAACATTCACGAATATATTAATAAAAAACCATATTGTATATAATATATAAAGATTAGCCTATTTTAGCGCAAATTCACACACACTAGGTTTCATTTTTGCATTTCCTGCTTGATAATTTTGTTCCACAGTCTTAGCATTACATCCATCTAAATATGTATACATATAGTAGAAAACATTCACAAATATATTAACAAAAAAACATTGTGCGGAAAACGTCAACATAGACAAAGTTTTCGAAAGACCTCATAAACTTCGATTAAGCAATGAACATTCCAGTTAGATTATCAATGTGGTGGTGTTGTACACCCTCCCCCAGGGGATACAACAGCCTCGCCACCCCAGGCTGACCTGGGGTGGTCCTCGGGGATACTTTAATGGAGTCATAACATATCTTTATTCCTCAACACTAACCATAAGGTCCAGTATTCTCTGCTCGTCAATACAACCCATGTAAGGTCCAATATTCCATGCTATCCCTTGCTACTTCAACCATACATATATATATACATACGTACAACAATGATCACAAAAACACTGATCCAAGTATGCAGAATAACCACACGTGAAAAATAAAAAATGCTTAACGCGTTTTCGGCTAATTCGCCTTCATCAGAGCAAAGTAGAATGAGTAGAATCATTCTACTTTGCTCTGATGAAGGCGAATTAGCCGAAAACGCGTTAAGTATTTTTTATTTTTCACGTGGTTATTCTGCATATATATATATATATATATATATATATATATATATATATATATATATATATATATATCGTACCTAGTAGCCAGAACGCACTTCTCGGCCTACTATGCAAGGCCCGATTTGCCTAATAAGCCAAGTTTTCTTGAATTAATATATTTTCTCAATTTTTTTTCTTATGAAATGATAAAGCTACCCATTTCATTACGTATGAGGTCAATTTTTTTTTATTGGAGTTAAAATTAACGTAGATATATGACGGAACCTAACCAACCCTACCTAACCTAACCTATCTTTATAGTTTAGGTTAGGTTAGGTAGCCGAAAAAGTTATGTTAGGTTAGGTTAGGTAGGTTAGGTAGTCGAAAAACAATTAATTCATAAAAACTTGGCTCATTAGGCAAATCGGGCCTTGCATACTAGGCTGAGAAGTGCGTTCTGGCTACTAGGTACGACATATATATATATATATATATAAGTTATGAAGAAATTGCACCATAAGGCCGTAGTGCTTGAAAGATGAAAACGCAATATATGTATTAAAAACCAAATTTTCGGATGTAATCTACATCATTTCCCAAGATGCTGTATACAGTACAAATTGAGAACATTGTTTGTTTCTGCCTGGTCAAGGAATCGAACCCGGGCCACAGAATTACGAGTCTTGCGCGCTGTCCACTCAGCTACCAGACCCCTGAAACAAATGAGTGATTAGGACGAGACTTTCATCTCAACGTCTAATCAGACGTTGTTAATCAGTTACTAGACGTTGAGACGTAAGTCTCAACGCCTAACCTTGCACTCAGACCTCGACAAAGCACTCAGGAGAGTGCGAAAGACTTGGGGTAAATTCTTTACAAATCTTACAAATTTACAAATTATTTTACAAATTCTTTACTTTCACAATTACACATGTGTGGGGTTTTTATCCTATGTTATCATGTCTGTAAGAAGACATTACCATCACTTATTATACACACTGCCTTGAAATTAACGGCTTTCCGCAGTAAGTTGTGGATGCCTATAGCAACGGATAGGCATCCACAATGGTCACCTTGTTGAGCTGCTGGTAGTCGGTGCATAATCGCCAGGAGCCATCTGGTTTGGGGGACCAAAAGGCAGGGCGAGCACCAAGCGCCCTGGCTCGGCCGGATGAGGCCGTGTTGGAGCAAGAAGTCGACCTCCTTCCGTACGATGCCTTTTCTGGACTCATCCGTTAGGGTTGAAGGCGAATGGGGGGTGTAGTCCGTCAACTTGACATCAATCTGGGTTGGGACCTTCCCGAACAGACTGGAGAATTCATCAACCAACAACTGCACCTCTTCAGGTTGGGCCATCTGCAAATGGGACAGTCCCTCCTCCACAGCATTCACAGAACTGGAATTTTTGAGAATGAGATTAGTTGGGTCCCCAGAACAATCATCCCCTCCCTCACTGGAAATGGAAACATTGGTTAGTGCAATGGGCCTGGGGCCCTGGAACTTTTTCAGCCGATTTACGTGTACGAGCATTACCTGGTTACGCTTGTCAGAGTGCCTCACTTTGTACGTGAGGTCCCCAGTCTTTTCTGTCACAATGTAGGGGCCTTCGTACTTGTGGGACACAGTGTTCCCTAGTCGAGGCTTTAATACCAGGACAGGGTCGCCAGGCTGAAATACCCGCCACTTAGCCGTAGCATCGTTTCGTTCTTTCATCTTTTCTTGGGCCTTCCCAAGATACTTTAGTGCTGCCACCTTGCAGTCCTCGAGTCTCTGGTGGTGTTGCACAAAGAAAGCCGAACCTTCAGTTAACGTTACGTTCCCTAACAGATTCTCCTGTAACATTTGCAAGGGTCCACGAACTTTATGGCCAAAGACTAACTCAAAAGGAGAACAACCCAGTGAACTTTGTAACCCCGCTCTAGCCGCAAACAAAACATACGGCAAATTCTCATCCCAAAAGGTGTGGGAACTCTCGCACGATGTCTTCAACATCTGCTTCAGAGTTAGAAGGAAACGTTCAATTACCTCCTGACTCTGTGGATGGTATGGGCTGGAAACCTTATGAGTTATTCCATGGTCCTTACAAAATTGTTAAAAAATATCAGACTTAAAGTTAGTACCATTGTCAGCTTGCACGACCCGAGGCAGTCCAAAAGTGGAAAAAAATTGCAACATACGAGCAACAACAGTCTTTGCTCGGATGTTTCTTACAGCAAAAGCCTCTGGGTAACGAGTCGTGATACACATCATCGTGATTAGGTAGATATTACCAGACTTAGTTCTGGGTAATGGACCAACACAGTCCATTACCACATGAGAAAATGGTTCCTCCGACATGACAATAGGCCTTAGAGGTGGAGTCTGGTTTGGTTTCCCAACAAGTTGGCACACAATACATGCATTACAAAATTTTGCCACATTGCTTTTCAGCTTGGGCCAGAAAAAATACTTTAAAATTTTGTGATACATAATATTAATACCTTGATGTCCCCCCATAGGATCATCATGAGCAGCTGCCAAAACTCTTTCTCTATAGCAGGTCGGCAACATAACCTGGTGGACTACCTCCCACTCATTTGACAAGGGAGCACTCTGTGGTCTCCATTTTCTCATCAAAATCATATCATTGTAGTAGTACCCAGTTGCTGCGTCTACAATTTCCTCCATAGAGACGGCTGCCTCATGACAATCTGCAAGACTGGGGTCAGCTTTCTGTAACTCACTCAAGGAGGTGTCCAGACCTTGGTCAGATGCTATTGGCCGAGGCTCAACAGTGTTCTCCTCCACCTTCCCACTAGTCTCGGTAGGTGGCGGTGGCAGGTTCTCCACAATGTCCTCGGCCACGTCATCGAGTCGGACCATGAATGTGTCCGCGAGGTCCACTTGGTTTTCACCACTCTGAAAGTTCCTTGTGTCCTTGGGATTTACCACCTTGGCAAGCACAGGGCTGCCCTTACATTCAAGTCCCATAGACCTGGTCACCGCGCACGCAGGGTACACAACATTATCCTCTGCGGTGGGTGGATCCAGGCAAACCTTAGGGGTAGGCAACATAATAGGCAGTCTGGAGTCCCCTACCTTATCCCCTGCTAAATCGTTACTATTACATCAACATTAGGGAAAGGTAGGTATGAAGTGACTCCGACTGTACAAACATCCTTGTGAAATCAGATTCCAGGGTAACCTTATGGAGGGGTACTGCTCGAGTATCACTAGTGACACCCTCGACCAGTACCACCTCTCCAGTGTCGAGTGTTGGCACCTTGCAATGCACTCTCTAAAATTAAAGTCTGGATGGCACCGGTGTCTCGGAAGATCACCACGTCCTTCCAGGAAGAACCCTCAGACAAAAGTAGACTCCCTTTCGATAAGAATGGGGTAAGCAAGTCCAACCACTGTGGGTTGGAGGTCTTACTCCCTAACCCTTCCGAAGGCCTCAAGCCCTGTGTCACAACTAGAGCATTGGGTCTTTTTTCCGGGTACAGTTGCCAACAACGTCTAATAACGTGGTTTGGACGTTTACAGTGACCACAGATACGTCGGGGAGAAGAGACATTACTAACAGAATTACCCTTCGGTTCACTCTTAGGTGTCGTGGGGTTAGACAATTTAACAGGGTTAGTTATGTCTGAAACAGAAGGTGCAGTAGTTAAAGGGTTAGAATGAGCTGGTCTGGACTGGCTGTGGGTATAAGTTTTGCTACTCTGTGGGGTATAATTATTTTTATTGGGCCTTTTGCCCGCCAACTGGTTATTTATTACCCCTTAACAACCCCCCATATACACTCACACCAATAACAATAATAATAATTACTTTACCACACTATCTTACGTTAAAAGCCTTGGTCCACATAGGATACAAGGTTTACACTGAACAAGCTAGGGTAAAGTACTACTAGTAAAGAGCTAGAAGCTTGAGTCAGCTTAGGGTAGGGAGACCACGTGGTTCCACTGGGACCCCTTTTAGAATAACTAGTAACACAAACCCTAGGAACACCTATCTCATACAAAGAATAATACTCTACACATTAGAACAGGCCTATGCCAGACAATGAGAACGTTACACAGTATACTTAGCTAGGTATTAGCCCACAGAAATAAAGAAACGAGAAGAGGGAGAGGAGTTCCTTTCACCACAGCCAGCCAGCAGAGAGAGAGCTCTCGCATCTCCTTCCCAGCTCACTCGCTGCCAGTAGACTGCTCAACTAGTCGTACAGCAATCCTATCCCAGTTTATTCAGATTTACTTTACACTTGATTAGAAAGTATTAGTAAACATAGTGGTTGCCTATTTATTTAATAATCAACCCCAAGCTCAGTCTTAAAATGCTCTGAGAAACAAAAATCGTCTTACGTCTGGCAGGGAAGATACAAACACATACACATCGTGATGAGTTTCCAATACTAAAGGCAGTTTATTAGCTCAGTTTTGACCTCTGGTTTCCACTGAGGAACCCAGGGTCGTAACAAAGGCTGTAGGTTAGCCCCGAAATCATCTTGAGATGATTTCGGGGCTTTAGTGTCCCCGCGGCTCGGTCCTCGACCAGGCCTCCACCCCCAGGAAGCAGCCCGTGACAGCTGACTAACACCCAGGTACCTATTTTACCGCTAGGTAACAGGGGCATAGGGTGAAAGAAACTCTGCCCATTGTTTCTCGCCGGCGCCTGGGATCGAACCCAGGATCACAAGTCCAGCATGCTGTCCGCTCGGCCGACCGGCTCCCTCTATGTTGTTACGATGTTGTCTACGAGTTGTCTATCTTCGATGTTATCTAATCAAATTTTATAAATATAAAAAACAAAACGCCAGCAAGGCTCCAGGTGGCTGCGATTAATTTTATGAAAAAAAAAAATCAATAAATCCGTGATAAAGATGAGGTAATCTTAGAGGCACGACGCTCCCATGGTGTACAAAGCCACAAGGGCCGTGACGAGGATTCGAACCTACGTCCGAGATCACTCCAGACACCCATGTTGTGTTTACTCATACGACACAGTTTCTCACAGATACATCTTATACCTGTTGTGAGTAATAGTGGTCACCATACACATCCTGTGAGTAATAGTGGTCACCATACACATCCTGTGAGTAATAGTGGTCACCATACACATCCTGTGAGTAATAGTGGTCATCATACCCATCTTGTGTGTAATAGTAGTCACCAATCGACTTGAGAATGGTCCAGGACGGACCGAAACGTCGTCGTCCCTTCAATTTCTAGTGTGTGGTCTGGTCAACATCTTATACCTCATGTAAAAATATTCATATCCATATATATATTATATATATGCTGTTTATGTAGGTAGTGGTTTAGCTGTGATATAGGTAGTGAAAGTTCAACATATATGGGTGTCTAAGATGAATACTGTGTAACATTCACATATATACACTCGGATGCTTGTGTACATTATTTTATTTTGTTGTATGGGCGAGGAGAAGAGTTCTGGTAAGTAATTCATCTTGGAATTGTGTATTAAGGGACTTGGTTTCTATCGAGTAAATCTAATCTCTTGTACCACCAGCTGTGGGAGTGGATCGTCTCATCTTTGAGAACAATTTATAGCACTGGATCTTCTAACACCTTAATCGTGTTCCACACCCTGGGTGGATTATTGTTGTCTGACGTTCAGTGGTCGTATACACACATTCAGCACCGCTCCTGTGCCAGGTAAGTCCACTACGGGCTCACCATAGCCCGTGCTACTCTGAACGAGTAGCTGAATCTATAACAAGTGGTCGTATGTTCACTCCCCTAACGAACCTCACCCTACTCCCCCTCTCACCCTCACCTAATCGGGGCCTGCCTACCTCCCCGACCTATTTTATCTAAGCACCCTTTGCAGTCGTTGGATCTCGCAACCTCAACCGCCCTTGGAGGACAGAAGAAAATGTATATATGCTGGTTAGCATTGTAAATGTGTGGCCACGTCTGTGGTAAAAAATAAAAAAAAAATAAAAAAAAAAAACTCAACCGCAAACACAAAGATTCGGGTCACCCTAAATCACTTATCGCGTGGGCCTGTATAAAACTCCCTGTGGTCGGGGTCTAAGTCCTGCTACGTCACATGACACCAGAAGGGCGGAAATCCAAGATATCTAACAGGTATTCTCGGGCCCTGGAAACCCGAGGGATCCGAGACAAGATGCTTCTGGAGTCCGGATGTCATGAAAATTTTAGGGAAATTTTTAGAGAAATTTAGGGGGGAACTTGGCTAAACCAAGTTCCTTCAGTCAACTTGGAATAAACATTTGAACCCGTAATTTTTTGCATATGTGTCACTTAGTTTGTGACCCCTTTTATATGTGCCACTGTTAGTCCTTGACCACTTATGTGCCACTGTTAGTCCTTGACCACTTATGTGGCACTGTTAGTCCTTGACCACTTATGTGGCACTGTTAGTCCTTGACCACTTATGTGGCACTGTTAGTCCTTGACCACTTATGTGGCACTGTTAGTCCTTGACCACTTATGTGGCACTGTTAGTCCTTGACCACTTATGTGGCACTGTTAGTCCTTGACCACTTATGTGGCACTGTTAGTCCTTGACCACTTATGTGGCACTGTTAGTCCTTGACCACTTATGTGGCACTGTTAGTCCTTGACCACTTATGTGGCACTGTTAGTCCTTGACCACTTATGTGGCACTGTTAGTCCTTGACCACTTATGTGGCACTGTTAGTCCTTGACCACTTATGTGGCACTGTTAGTCCTTGACCACTTATGTGGCACTGTTAGTCCTTGACCCCTTTTATACGTGGAATAACATCAACCAGGTGTAAAAATAACTCTTAAAATATTGTGTACTAGAGGATGTAGAGAACATGCAGAACAATAACACTTCAAACACCAATAACAAATAACTGAGTGCGCCAACTCGCTAATTACAAATACGAACTCAAAGTTACGCTTTGACTGAAATTTGAGATTGTTCCACAGATGCGCTAGACCCTCCTTTTAGTTGCTTTTGTCCAAAACTATTAACAAATTTAAAGTTCTAAAAATCTTTGATTCGCTAGATTGGCTGCTGGAACAACCCCTGGTCTTTACACACAGAGATCACACTAATGTGATGCAAAGCAGTGTCTGGGATGCTCTCGGACGCAGGTTCGAATCCTCGTCACGGCCCTTGTGGATTTGTTAACCCCTGGTCTGAAGCTCACCTTTGAATTGTCCTGGTCTGAAGCTCGCCTCTGAACACCCCAAGTCTGAAACTTAAGACTTAAACCGTGAAGATCTAAAACTAATCTTCGAACAGCTTTGGTCACAAAATAACATTTGAACAGTCGTGGTCTGGAAACTGACCTAAGGTGGTGGTCCTCAATCGTCCTAATAGGATCATGCCAAATTTCTTAAGAATTTCAACTCACAGGAACAGAGTGACAAAAGAAGACTTCCACAGAAGACTGTGGGACACAGTCTGTGGGACAGGAGCTGGTGCAACAAAAATTGCCCCAGCACCTCCGCTGTCGAGGTAATGCCCAAGCTGCAGTTTTCATCTAAGTCATCTTGGTTATTGAGTCTTCAGGAACCAACAGTGTTGATTTCGGCTTGACACACGCACGATAAAAGTAATTCGTGTTTCCTAACACTCGAAACATATCTATCCAATTCTTAAGTACCAGTTTGATAACGTAACTTTTCCCTCTCTCCCAAGACGCTGTATAGAACGGGAGTCAGGAGAAGACAGGGAAGAGTATAACAGTGCCGTGGGACAGAAGGAGTCACTAAGTTAACTGTCAACGATAACAAAAGGGAGGTAATCTCCCAAGATGACCCAGGATCACATATCATGGTACCGGCTGGTCAGGGAGATCAAGTAACCTGTAAGATATCCAAGATAACAGAAAGGTCCCGAAATGAAAGAGACATCGGCCTTATCTGCGGTAAAGAAACCAGACCAGATGCCAGACCCAGCGGGGCGTCACTACTGAGTTACCCACCTAGAGAGGATTACTTATGTAAACAAACACCAACATGGCTTCAGGGAAGGAAAATCACGCCTACTGGCAGTGAGGGGCGCGAGTTCGAGGATAAAGTGAGCGAGCTCGAGGATAAAGTGAGCGAGCTCGAGGATAAAGTAACGAAAATCAGACGGGACACAGATGATTGGGCAGCTTGTGTATTTCTTTACTGCCTTAAAGCTTTTGACAACAGCTACGCAAGCTGGAGAAGCAGGCGGGGAGTAAGTTGGAGAATTACACACAGAAATCAGAATTGCGTGATGCATCAAATGAACAAATTCACAAGGGCCGTGACGCGAGGATTCGAACCTGTGTCCGAGAGCATCCCAGACGGACGCAGGTCCGAGCATCTCTCTGACGCAGGTTCGAATCCTCGTCACGGCCCTTGTGGATTTGTTCATTTAAGTTGGAGAATATTGCAACGGTTGACGAGGATGCAAAGCTCAAGAGTGATAATGCAACCTCGTAATAGGTAAAATATACGTCAAAATGCGACGTGCTAAGGGCAAAAACTGACAAAAAAATAGTAGCGTGATGGTCAGTCTAGGCTAGCATAAATGCCCCTTATCCTAACCTACCAGAGGACCCAAAACAGAAAACGGGACAATGTCGATTTCGCCAGCCGCTTCCATTTTCTAGTACGAAGATTTTTGCTTGAGAGCATACGTCAAAATGCGACTTTTGATTTGAAGGACGAGTTGCAGGGTAGCGTGAAATTGATGTGATGTCTAAGTTTTCTGTTGGCGAGTTCTCTGGTTGGTTAAGTTCGGGCACTTTAGTACACCAGTTGGACTGGCGTAGGGTAAGAGGAAAGTACCTTAAGATTAGGTTAAGACTGACTTGGGAGTCGAGTCTTAGAAGTCCATGTTTCCAAACGAAGAAAAAATAACAATACACGAGACAGGTGAGGATTTTAAGATTTTCCAAGATGACTTAGACAAGCTGTAACCTTAGAAACGGTTACTCAATTTCATCACTACCGAGTGTAAGGTGACGGAAACGGGAAGGAGCGTCCAGTCAAGTTACAGCCCCGCTCCTGTGCCGGCTAAGTCCATTACGGGCTCGCCATAGCCCGTGCTACTCTGAACTTTTTGTTCCCAGCAGCTGAATCTTAAACAACAACAGGGAAGGAGAGACAGGAGACCAGACGGACGGTAACACAATGACGGTAAACTGTCTCTCTCTGTAACGAATACAGAAAAATGGGAATGGACATAACACTAAACCGAACTCAGGAGTCATAACATCAGCTGAATATTGTCCACAAGCAAAAGTCGATGAAACAATCACTTTCGAAGGTACAAAGGTTAGTCCCGTAATTGCAAATGATTATCTTAAGTTATCTTGAGATAATTTCGGAGCTTTAGTGTCCCTGCGGCCCGGTCCTCGACTAGGCCTCCACTGTGGGGGGGGGGGGAAACCTAACTCCAATAACTATTGTTATGGGCTCTGAGAACTAATAATTAAATATATACTTCGATAGCTATGAAGGACCACCACTGAGAAAAAGTGGAAAACAAATTAAAGCAATGGAAAAACGGATCCCAAGAACTAGTGTCCTATGGATCTTAGTAAGACTGTAATTCTGATATAAATGGAGTCAAATTAACTTACACAAAATTGGGGGTTACATGCTAAAAGATGAATACATCCCTAGCATTATTCTGGTGCTGGTTCTTCACCAGAGTAAATCAAATATGAAAGTAAACAAGGTTGACTATAGAATAATAATTATAGGGAAATGCACCTCAGTAAATCAATGGGTTAGTATAATTGATCTCTGAGAGATCACTACTGTAACTACAGTTATTGCTACAGATAAAAAGGGGACAGCTTAGCTGTAAATCTAGTGAGGTGTAATCAGTTGCTACGCTCCACCGACGACGTGTTGCATAGGGCAAATTGTTGCACGGAACGGTGGGGGAAGCCTAGCACCTCGGTTGACGTCGCCTTGGTACTGAAAGGCGATTACATTGTAGAAATCTACAGAATAACTACGAATAAATCCTAAATCATAAGGATAACAATAGAAATTATCAGCTAATATCTGAGCAATTTATGTTCAAGCACTGTAGTTCTCTTTGGAGAAAATACTGAAGTTAATTATCTATTTAGATGATAAATCTACTTAAGAGACACGTACGGGATTGTATTATCTTGTATTCGGCCTAACGACTGCTAGTCTAAATGTTAACTATGGCCACATGATAAACAGATAAACCTAGCTGCCGAGCCGCGTGTCCGTTGATGTGGAGACTTGAGCAATTCTTCGTCCTCCAGCTGCTGCTTGAAAGACGTTAACTCTGGAATTGCAGATATGCTAGTCTGGGACACGGCTATTTTGCCAAATAACGTGGCACCGCTCAACTGATCGTGGGAGCGAAATAGGTCAAAACGTAGCTCTGCTACACGCTGTCAATGGCGTCCGAGTCGTGCTCTCTCGTTCTCTCGTGTCTTGTGGCGCTCTCCCGTCTTCCTCCTCCTCCCTCATTGCGCATGCGCGGCTCTCGATAGACATCTCGAGCGTAAAAGTACATGTATTTATCGCAATTGACTAAGAAAGGAAGAGGTAATGACGAGTATTAATATCACATTAAATTCTTCTGTGATAAAATAGAATTTCTCGTAACATAAATTGGCTTATGAAAGTTGTGCAGCCAATCGAGAAAATTAAAGTAAAATCATTTACATCAAAGTAATTTCCTCTAGAATATTCAATATTAATTAAATAAGGAAGTTCCAGTGAGTAGTGATATACTACGAAATTAAACTTATTAGCAAGTTACTATTTTTTGTAAAGGATAAACTAAATTCTTGTTATAAATCCAACTAAATGTTGAGAGAATTCATGTTACTGTCTGTCGTTCCTCACGTCATTCTGACTAGGAAGAATTTGGCAGTGAATAAATCATGCTAATGATTAAACCTACAAGTTAGTAATTTTAGTAACTACTTTGATTAATACAAAGGTTGTATAAAATACAACTGTTGT
Source organism: Procambarus clarkii (assembly GCF_040958095.1). Taxonomy (NCBI): domain Eukaryota; kingdom Metazoa; phylum Arthropoda; class Malacostraca; order Decapoda; family Cambaridae; genus Procambarus; species Procambarus clarkii. The sequence continues at coordinate 20,307,659 of NC_091230.1, forward strand.
ATGCAGGCGATGAGTCACAATAACGTGGCTGAAGTATGTTGACCAGACCACACACTAGAAATTGAAGGGACGACGACGTTTCGGTCCGTCCTGGACCATTCTCAAGTCGATTGTAAGAATGGTCCAGGTCTGGTCTCACAATCGACTTGAGAATGGTCCAGGACGGACCGAAACGTCGTCGTCCCTTCAATTTCTAGTGTGTGGTCTGGTCTACAACTGTTGTATTTTATAATACAAGTTTATAATACAAGATATATAAAACTGTTGGTTATTGCCAACATCCACCCCCAGGAAGCAGCCCGTGACAGCTGACTAACACCCAGGTACCTATTTTACTGCTAGGTAACAGGGGCATAGGGTGAAAGAAACTCTGCCCATTGTTTCTCGCCGGAGCCCGGGATCGAACCCGGGACCACAGGATCACAATTCCAGTGTGCTGTCCGCTCGGCCGACCTGCTCCCTATTCAATGGGGTGCCAGTCAAACCCTGGACCTAACGTCTCTTAGAAAAGTGAAGACGGGAGACATAATAGACATATACAAAATACTTAACGGGATTGACAAAGTGAAAAACATAGAAATGTTCACAAAAAATACAAAAAAAAAGAGGAAATGAATGGAAGACCGAGAAACTCACGAGCAAAGTCAGAACAATGACTTCTATCGTAATAATAATGGGGAAAATGAATGAACGAATGAATGAATTAAATGAGTAGGTTGTTGAAGCTAACTTCATTCATATTTTAAAAAGTAAATACGATAGGGAAAGAGGTTCAGGAGTCATTACATCTCTGGAAACAAACCAAAACTGTCTATTTTCCGCTTGTTACAACTTTTAATAAAGTTGTTACATCTTGCCTTAACGTGTTTATGACGTATTAGAACGTTGTTACAACTTGCTATATTGGTTGTTATAACTGGTTAGGTGTTGTTAAAACGTGTTCGAACGTTGTAGCAACGTCGTCGTTTCGGTGTGTTTGGCAGGATATAAGACCATCCGCGGCTGGGAAGGCGGGATCCAGGAGCTAAAGAACGATCATGCAGGTACAAATAGGTGAACACACACACACACACACACACGGCCGAGCGAACAGCATTTGTGATTCGCAGTCTACGAACCCAGGTTCGATTCCCGACCGACACAGAAACAACAAATAGGCAGAATTTCTTACCTAAAACCTCTGTTGACCTCAGAGTAAATAGGTACTATGAAATTGGGCTAGGGAGACACCCCTCTCCCCCCCCCCCCCCCGACAATACAAGGCTGTCCACACACGAACATAACTGACACAAGGACGAATGTAAACGAAACAAATCATTCAGTGTGAAATGAAAGAATTGAAAGAATGTCAGAAACACCTGTTCATTCCCACACAGGCATCGTTCACCGTCTTCCCGTGCCGCCGAGTATCTATAATCGATTAAACTATCTATAACCGAGTATCTATAATCGATTAAACTATCTATAACCGAGTATCTATAATCGATTAAACTATCTATAACCGAGTATCTATAATCGGGTAAACTATCTATAACCGAGTATCTATAAACTTTTAAACTATCTATAACCGAGTATCTATAAACGATTAAACTATCTATAACCGAGTATCTATAAACGATTAATCTATAACCGAGTATCTATAATCGATTAATCTATAACCGAGTATCTATAATCGATTAAACTATCTATAACAGAGTATCTATAAACGATTAAACTATCTATAACCGAGTATCTATAAACGATTAATCTATAACCGAGTATCTATAATCGATTAATCTATAACCGAGTATCTATAATCGATTAAACTATCTATAACCGAGTATCTATAATCGGGTAATCTATAAAAGTGGTAGTTTAACATCACTCAAGAATAGAAAACATACACCGAAGGGCAGACTACAACAGACTGTATAAACATTAATGTATGCAGTAATGCATCAATACACACGTATATACACGCTATACATTCCACTCACGCTATACACCATCACTTATAAGTAGCATAGGCTCTGACCAGACCCCACACTAGAAGGTGAAGGGACCACGACGTTTCGGTCCGACCTGGACCAGTCTCAAGTTGATTGTCAATGGTCCAGGACGGACCGAAACGTCGTTGTCCCTTCACCTTCTAGTGTGTGGTCTGGTCAAATTACTTTAGCCACGTTATTGTGACTCATCGCCAGCATAGGCTCCTCCTACAACACCTTCGATGTGACCCTCTGATTGCAGTTTAAGATCCAGTATCATCCCTAGAGCTCTGTTTGTGGTCCCAGCTCCTCAATAACTCTTCACATTGTCTGTGTGGGACCTATTCTCCGCTGTTACACATTCCCATAACGTGGCATTTATTAACGTTGAATTCCACCCGCCATGTGTTGCTCCTCACAGTTATCTAGGTCATTTTGATAGGCGAGGCAGTCATCCAAGTCTTTTGCTCTCCCTATAGTAACTTTAGCATAATCTGCAAACATGTTTATATATCTCTAAAATCTGCAATAGCCGTAATGGCTTGACGCTTTCCCCCCGACAGTTCCCTTATCTTCCTCTTCGGCAGATCCTTGATATATCATTTCACTTTTATAAATTACAAAAAGCCTCTTCATAGACAATGAACATTTCCGGTGCAAGGCAAGACTCCTGCTGTACTCCTGCCGTTCCCCATTCTGATTAACTGTCTCTCATCTTCCTGCTCTCATTTGTCTGTGAATCAGAAACACGTTTCATATATGTCAGTCGTCTGTTATCACCCTGTGTGTTCCAGCTTCCACAATACTTGTGGAAGCCCAATTTTGAGTCCCAATTTTGTGGGACTCTGGCAAAGGCTTTTTTTTTAGGTACAAATAAATGTAGTCAACCCAACCATCTTTTTCTTGCATAATCTTTGTGGCTCTATCGTAAATGCTAAGACGATTTGTTTTACGAATTTATCTGTTTGAAAACTATATATACTGTCTGTTCGTTTTGATATTTCTCTAGGTATTCAACCCATTTGATTATATTATTTTTCAGTGCGTGTGTGTGTGTGTGTGTGTGTGTGTGTGTGTGTGTGTGTGTGTGTGTGTGTGTGTGTGTGTGTGTGCAGGCACCTATTTGTGCCTGCAGGATCGAGCATTGGCTCTTGGATCCCGCCTTTCTAGCCATCGGTTGTTTACAGCAATGACTCCGGTCCTATTTCCCTATCATATCTAGTTTTAACATTATGAATGTAGTTTGCTCCACAACCTGCTCCTTAAGTGGATTCCATTTTTCCACTATTCTCACGCTAAAAGAAAACGTCCTAACATCTCTGACTCATCTGAGTTTCCAGCTTCCACCCATAAGCTGTTACTATTCCGTGAGAACATTCGACTATTTCCACTCTCAATCCCCCTGAGTATTTTATGTTTCAATCATATACCCCCTCTCCCTTCATTTTTCTAGTGTCGTAAGGTTCAGTTCCTTCAGGCGCTCTTCATACCCCATCCGCGTGAGTATGTGTATTCACTTAGCTGTGCTTGCGGGGATTGAGCTCTGGCTCTTTAGTCCCGCCTCTCAACTGTCAATCAACTGTTATTTACTAACAATCCCCCCCCCCCCCACACACACACCAGGAAGCAGCCCGTAACAGCTGTCTAACTCCTAGGTATCTATTTACTGGTAGGTAACAGGGGCGTCAGGGTGAAAGAAACGCTGCCCATTTTGTTTCTGCCATCACCATGGCAGAAACAAGCCGGTCAGGGAGCCGGTCGGCCGAGCAGACAACACGCGGGACTTGTGATCCTATGGTCCTGGTTTCGATCCCAGGCGCCGGCGAGAAACAATGGGCAGAGTTTCTTTCACCCTATGCCCCTGTTACCTGGCAGTAAATTAGGTACCTGGGTGTTAGTCAGCTGTCACGGGCTGCTTCCTGGGGGTGGAGGCCTGGTCGAGGACCGGGCCGCGGGGACACTAAAAGCCCCGAAATCATCTCAAAAAGATAACCATTATTTACTATTTATATTTATACTATTTACTATTTATGGTTCTGCCACGAACATCAAACTATTAGCTCTTGGACCTCGCCATTCTGATCTAATGTACTGATTTCCAACCTATTTTTACCTATTATATCTTATCTCTCTCTCTCTCTCTCTCTCTCTCTCTCTCTCACACACACATCCTCAGGATGCGTAGCAGCCAACTCCCAGGTGCCTATATACTGCTAGGGGGGGTGGGGAACAGGCGCATCAGGTGAATGAAACTGCAAAGTTGTTTTTGCCTCAGCCGGGAATCAAACTCGGGCATTTAGGCCCACGATCCCTGAGGTTGTTCCCATCTAACAACGTAGTGTACCTAGAGGAAGCAGCGAGACATCTACACAGAAATCAAAAAGCTCATGAAAAAAATAAAATCGGTGTGGTGGGGGAGAGAGAGGGGAGGCGCAGTGAGGGGAGAAGAGAGAGAGAGAGAGAGAGAGAGAGAGAGAAGAGGGGAGACATTTCGACAGTTGATGTGCAAGAGGGGGGGGAGGGGAAAGCAGCGAGGGGTAAGAGGCCGTGGCACTCCCTCCCTCCCTCCTGGAAGACGGATCTCCCAGAGAGTACTCCACAATCCCTACTACAAAAATAAAAATCTGGCAACACACTCTCTCTCTTCTTTCCAAAGTCAGCTCGGAGACGCGATCCACTTTTCCTCCTAAATTGCCAAACTCGGCATCTGGTGCATCTTTATCCCCCTCGTGTCCTGAGGTACCGCTCAACCTTGCAGAGTTATACTAATCGATGTAGTAAATAGTAGCACGTGGAAATATAACCGTTAGACTATCAATTTATTGTCAAAATACAAGTTTAGAACAAAGACGCAAATAAACAATTTCCCCAAATGTCATTTAGAGGCCGTGGCACCGCCCCCTTCCCCCCACGGCTGTGATTGGTCGGCTGCCCCGCGCGCTGATTGGTGGCGTGCCGAGGCCCCGCCCCCAGGAGGGGACCCATTGCCCGGAGCCGTAACCTGCCGACTTATCTCCGCTCCATTATTTGATACAGCGCTTCTGGTAACACACGCTCAAAATCAACTTGCTGTGGTGTAACGCCGATACTGTAATTCCTCTTAAAACTCAGTATCAAGTTGGATTAAGGCAGACTTTCAGATTTGTGGCGGTCATTTGTCGACAGTTTAGAGTGTGACACCAAGCCGGTAACAGGTTGTTCTTCCCCCTTTCCCCCCACACACACGCTCGTCCTAAACACTAGCGCTGTGAAGTGTATTTCTCTCTGCCATTGAAGAACATCCACCCCCCGTGTTCTCTTTGTTCTCGGCGCGGTCTCCTTACTAGACAACCCCGGGCGCGCCTACCACAACGCTGAATAGCGATCCCACCAGCTTGCTCGAGCGCCTGCAAGCCTTCCTCCATCATCCGGAGGACAAAATGGACACCCTTGCCGGCGGCCTCACCGACGGTCTCTACGACCTTGTGCCCACAGCTCACCACACCACCCACGCCGACACCACCCACGCCCACGCCCGCGACGGCGACGGGACGCTGACGGGCGGCACCACCCACGCCCACCAGCAGCATAATTCAGCGTCTTCGGCCGCCCGTCTGACCGTCCTCTCCGCCTCCCGGGCCCACGACCCGACATCCAGAGGTAACCACGCCCCACATCCTCTATTTCTAATTCCTGTTAATCTTAGTTTCTATTTTTCTATTCATCTTGAGGCTCTCCGACCAATGGTTTTGAGCGGCTGAGCTTAGCAAAAGATTATATATATTTTCGTATTAGATTTCTGCGTAAGTTTCAGTTGTTAGAACCTGATCGGGGAAGATACTTGTGACCTGACCTGACCCCCGCCCGTCAGATGCAGTCAATTACGTTGGAAAAATATAGTTCTCTCTCTGTTCTTGATTGAAAACCGGTGGATGGATTGTTGAGCTGGTAGAGGAAGGGATTGTAGAGTGTCGTGTGCAGGCGTTGATTTGACGGGAAGGTATTGTAAGAGTCTTGAGCTGGCGTTCATTTGACAGGCAGGTATTGTAGGGAGTCGTGTGCTGATGATGTTGCTGTAGTCACCCATGTATTATGTGAACTTGACCGCTGTGAGCGCGGCAAACATCAGCGAAGTTGTCTCCAACCTCTTATTGTAAACAAAATTATATTTAATCGTATTTCAACAAGATCGTAATACCTACACGAATGCCGAGTCGAACCCTTACAGGCAACTGCGGCCCTTGTGACTATCAAACCCTTCGATTCTACGCCTTAAGAGTAATTAATGGTACTGTGCTCAGCCCTTGAAAACTCCGCCTCGCGCGACAACTTGTATCATTGTGGTGAAACCTACAAGGTTATGGCTAGACAGAACACCGGCATGATTTATTGTTTTAATACACCTTTGAATTGAAGGCGGCTGTCTTGTCAACACCTGCGGCAAGATAGCCCTCCTCCAACAACTTCACGGGTGTGATTGATAAAGATTAAGCCACCCAAGAGGTGGCACGGGCATGAATAGCCCGTAATTCACGGGTGTGACTGTTCTTTGGTTATATATGAACCCTCCCCTCACCCCTTCATTCCCCTACACGGATGCACAATCTGCTCTTTCATAATTCACATTTAACGCTACACGGATCAACAGTATGCCCATGCCTACATGTTGTGTCTCATACACACACTAGTTGATTGACAGTTGAGAGGCGGGACCAAAGAGCCGACGCTCAACCCCTGAAAGCACTCCTTGGTGAGGTGAGTACACTAGTGGCCTCAGGGATTGTGTGGGCAGCACTCGGGGGGTCGTAGTCTTAAATTCGATTCCCCAGGCCGAGTTTATAGCCCGGGTTCGATTCCCGGCTGAGACAGAAACAAATGGGTAGTTTCTTTCACTCTGATACTTCAGTTCACCTAGCAGTAAATAGATACCTGGGAGTTAGACAGCTGCTACTGGGTGTATGTGTATATATACGTAGTAGTTATAAAAAGAATAATAGATTGGTTAGAAAGGCGGGATCCAAGAGCTAAAAAGATTGATTCTGGAGGCACAAATAGTAAATATACACACCCAAACCATATTTTTTTTGCAGAGTGGTAGACAGTTGGAACAAGTGAGAAAGTTGTTTAGGCCAAAATCGTCAGTAGTTTCAAAGCGTTATACGACAAAGAGTACTGGGAAGACGGGACACCACGAGCGTAGATCTCATCCTGTAAACTACACTTAGGCAATTACACACACACAAGCTGATGGTTTTACCCTCAGACTCCACGCATCTTTGTAAAGCGCGACCAGGATACTCTTGGCTGCTTGACTAGCCGTTATCGTGAGATTCTTGAGATGATTTCGGGGCTTAGCGTCCCCGCGGCCCGGTCCTCGACCAGGCCGTAACAACAATAGTGTGATCCCATGGGAAGTGAAGAAAAAAAACGCTTTCGTCGCTGTTGGAGTATTTGGAGTCAAGTTTGCTCTCCAAATTGTCACCACAAAACGAGATACCAAATTAGGTTCGAGGTTATGTTAGTTTATCAACAGCCTCTCCAAGTCAGGTCCCCCTGTCTTGGTTACAATTGTGAATATTGAAAGAAATATATTTGCTCAAAAGGGAACAGCGTGTTTCTACAAAGACAAATATGGACTAATTTTCAACGAGACTTCAATATTCCTGTTCTGTTTATGAAGAAAGATTGAAATTTTTTTCTTTGCAAATTAATTGCGGCGAAAATTACTGTTTTTGTTCAGTTTGTGAATGTTTTGGAGAACCTAAATACAAATACGTCCCTGTCCTTATATTATCTTTTACTGAAACAGCCTATCCAACCTAATTTATATATATTATTAATTTATATTGTAATTATTTTACAATAGCTGATATTATCAGTATTACAATTATTATTAAAACTAATACTTTCATTACGTTTATCGTAAATTTGACTCTGGTCCTAAGATCAAACAATATATGACCTGTTTGCCCGATTTTGGTAGTGTGCGCGCCGTGTGCTACTGTCTGTTCCGTGTGCTAATGTCTGTTCCGTGTCCCTTCATACTGTCCCGCCACATCCTGCTCTCTTCACTCATACTGTCCCGCCGCTACCGTTGTGTCGCCTCGCACTATCCCGCCGCTACCGTTGTGTCTCCTCGCACTATCCCGCCGCTACCGTTGTGTTGCCTCGCACTATCCCGCCGCTACCGTTGTGTTGCCTCGCACTATCCCGCCGCTACCGTTGTGTTGCCTCGCACTATCCCGCCGCTACCGTTGTGTTGCCTCGCACTATCCCGCCGCTACCGTTGTGTCGCCTCGCACTATCCCGCCGCTACCGTTGTGTCGCCTCGCACTATCCCGCCGCTACCGTTGTGTCGCCTCGCACTATCCCGCCGCTACCGTTGTGTCGCCTCGCACTATCCCGCCGCTACCGTTGTGTTGCCTCGCACTATCCCGCCGCTACCGTTGTGTCGCCTCGCACTATCCCGCCGCTACCGTTGTGTCGCCTCGCACTATCCCGCCGCTACCGTTGTGTTGCCTCGCACTATCCCGCCGCTACCGTTGTGTTGCCTCGCACTATCCCGCCGCTACCGTTGTGTTGCCTCGCACTATCCCGCCGCTACCGTTGTGTTGCCTCGCACTATCCCGCCGCTACCGTTGTGTTGCCTCGCACTATCCCGCCGCTACCGTTGTGTTGCCTCGCACTATCCCGCCGCTACCGTTGTGTTGCCTCGCACTATCCCGCCGCTACCGTTGTGTTGCCTCGCACTATCCCGCCGCTACCGTTGTGTCTCCTCGCACTATCCCGCCCGCCGCTACCGTTGTGTTGCCTCGTACTATCCCGCCGCTACCGTTGTGTCTCCTCGCACTATCCCGCCGCTACCGTTGTGTTGCCTCGTACTATCCCGCCGCTACCGTTGTGTCTCCTCACACTATCCCGCCGCTACCGTTGTGTCTCCTCGCACTATCCCGCCGCTACCGTTGTGTCTCCTCGCACTATCCCGCCGCTACCGTTGTGTCTCCTCGCACTATCCCGCCGCTACCGTTGTGTCTCCTCGCACTATCCCGCCGCTACCGTTGTGTCTCCTCGCACTATCCCGCCGCTACCGTTGTGTCTCCTCGCACTATCCCGCCGCTACCGTTGTGTCGCCTCGTACTATCCCGCCGCTACCGTTGTGTCGCCTCGCACTATCCCGCCGCTACCCTTGTGTCGCCTCGCACTATCCCGCCGCTACCGTTATGTCGCCTCGCACTATCCCGCCGCTACCGTTGTGTCGCCTCGTACTATCCCGCCGCTACCGTTGTGTCGCCTCGTACTATCCCGCCGCTACCGTTGTGTCGCCTCGTACTATCCCGCCGCTACCGTTGTGTCGCCTCGTACTATCCCGCCGCTACCGTTGTGTCGCCTCGTACTATCCCGCCGCTACCGTTGTGTCGCCTCGTACTATCCCGCCGCTACCGTTGTGTCGCCTCGCACTATCCCGCCGCTACCGTTGTCTCCTCTCGCACTATCCCGCCGCTACCGTTGTCTCCCCTCGCACTATCCCGCCGCTACCGTTGTCTCCCCTCGCACTATCCCGCCGCTACCATTGTGTCGCCTCGTACTATCCCGCCGCTACCGTTGTGTCGCCTCGTACTATCCCGCCGCTACCGTTGTGTCGCCTCGCACTATCCCGCCGCTACCGTTGTGTCGCCTCGCACTATCCCGCCGCTACCGTTGTGTCGCCTCGCACTATCCCGCCGCTACCGTTGTGTCGCCTCGCACTATCCCGCCGCTACCGTTGTGTTGCCTCGCACTATCCCGTCGCTACCGTTGTGTCGCCTCGTACTATCCCGCCGCTACCGTTGTGTCGCCTCGTACTATCCCGCCGCTACCGTTGTGTCGCCTCGTACTATCCCGCCGCTACCGTTGTGTCGCCTCGTACTATCCCGCCGCTACCGTTGTGTCGCCTCGTACTATCCCGCCGCTACCGTTGTGTCGCCTCGTACTATCCCGCCGCTACCGTTGTGTCGCCTCGTACTATCCCGCCGCTACCGTTGTGTTGCCTCGCACTATCCCGTCGCTACCGTTGTGCCTCGTACTATCCTGCCGCTACCGTTGTGTCGCCTCGTACTATCCCGCCGCCCATGACTATCCTCGCTACATAATACTATCCCTGCCAATACTTACGCATTGCCACGTTCTCTCCCTGCCTCCCGGTACTATCCCCGGCACCAAATACTATCCTCGCCGCCCAATACTATCCCCGTCGCTACCCGTGTGTCGCCTCATACTATTCCCGCCGACCATACTATCCCCGCCACCCAGTATTCTCCCCCCCCCTCATCTCCCAAATACTATCCCCACCACCAAATACTATCCCTAACACTATCTCCGTGCCGCCCAATTCTATTCAGGCGACCAATACCATTCCGCCATCCAATACTATCCTCGCCGTAACTTTGCTCCTACCCGTATGCTCTCCGCCGGTGACCGGCCGTGTCGCCGCTACCGCTGGCCGCCGCTGGCCGCCGATAACACGGCCGCCCTCTCCTCCAGATATCTCAATTCCCGCCGTAGCGGCAGACGACGCAAGAGTAATGACGCCAACTGGTATCATAAGGGGAAAAAAAACTTGTTATCCCGGCCGAGACCTATAGCAGTTTATGATATCAGCATCCACCACCCTCATCTCATTGATCCACGCTACTTGGAGATGTATCCTGGACGCCACGCTAAGGCCAAATATACTTAAAATATATATATAAGCGACGCAGAGGGTCTGGAAACAATCAACAACGCACAGGAAAGAAGCATTGACGAATGCCATCATCCACAAGAGATAGAAGGAAAGAAGACAGAAGACTCAAAACGAAGACATGAATAGTAGACAGCCGTCAACACCTTTAGACCATAGAAGCACTATGTGCTCTTTCCTCGACTCTCCGCCCACGAAGCCAGTCAGTGGTGGGGGTTGCTCAAGCATCACTCTAGGCATGCAGCTGGGTTAAGCCCATCGGGTATCTTGTCCGGGATCTCGTGTAAGTCTTCCATTACTACTCGCCGCCGCTGCCGCCGGCTATTTTCGCCGGGAATATCACCTTCGCCGCCGCTACCCGATTTCTCCCGCCCGTAATCCGTGTCTCTCACGATACCTGGCGGCGTTCTCGTAGATACACGAGTATTCACGAACCAGAGAGAGTATATACACATAACATCACTGAAGTTTCTACAAGTTTATATACATTTCCCGCATCGCGGCTACATTACAATAGTCCTGTAGCCTAGCCCACACTTTCAGCATATCTCAGGGCGTCGACAGGCATAGAATGACTTGAGAATGGTCCAGGACGGACCGAAACGTCGTCGTCCCTTCACCTTCTAGTGTGTGTGGTCTGGTCAACATACAACATCGACTACAATTTAGTGAAAAAAATAAAGAGCTCATCTCGACACCCGAATCCCATACAACAGGTGGAATAACCCCCTAATCCAACTTGTCAATTATTACCAATCTGACAGATTGGTAATAATTGACAGTCGGATTAGGACTGATTAGCAAGATCTTCAAACCATGGACAATCAGATTGGTTTGGATGGAAGGAAGGTGATCCTGAAAACATGAATCGCCAATCAGATGCCTCTAATTAGGGCGGCACGCCTCGTCAACCATCAGCCCGATCGTAAACAACCTATTCTAACCTAACTAGACAATAACAAGGTAATTAATCAGGCTGGCGTGCCAACTGCCATTGCCCAAGCGCAAACTAAACAAAAAAAAAAAAGTACACGATTGGGATCCATTTAGCGCTCAGGAAAATTGCGGTAAACAATCGGGAAATCGCGGCTTTTCATAGCTCTTATCATTAATATATAATTCACCCTGACTAATAATTTACTCCATCACAAGTTCTCACTTATACGTAATAATACAATGAATACAATAAATTAATACAATACTATAGTGTCATTTTGTAACTGAAATATTAGGCTAGCAGAATAGACTCGATAATACAACACTACAACCTAAAATAACTCTAGATTCCTGATACTAATACAAAAGTGTATAATATACAATAAACTGGGTGCCTCTTGAATCGATACAGTTCTTATCATGCATTCGTTATTCAATGTTCAATAACACTTATATTTCCTAATAATGGCGACAGAGGTGGGAACATGAAGCAATATTTAACCGCAATTTGAGATAAAAATATATGCTATTCACTTTATAATCTTTGCTATACACTTATACAATATACCATACTCTACACTCTCATACACTGCTGTATGCAATAGGCTACACAGGGGGGGGGGAGGCGTGGTTGATAAGTAAATATGAATTTAATGGGATGGAGTCCATTGATTGGCTAGTGTTTTACGTGTATTTTGTATGGCGTTTGTTGATTGGCTAGTGTCTTCGTGTGTTTGTATGAACTCTGTTGATTGGATAGTTTACAGTGCACATGTGTTCCTAATGTGATCAGCATTTGATAATTCCAAAACTTTTTGTGTGGAATATAATTGGAATGAATAATTGTTAATGTAATTGTTATGATTAATCCTACGACAGTTGTTAATATTGTATTGCTAAAAATATTAGTAATACTGTTAGTATTATAATTAATAATGTAGTTTATAATAATAATAATAATAATAATAATAATAATAATAATAATAGAGGCTAGCGCCTGCGTAGATGATTGTATACTGACAGGAGGCAAAGAAATAAGGTAAATCAATATAACCATTAGAACTAATAAAATTATAATTATATATATATATATATATATATATATATATATATATATATATATATATATATATATATATATATATATATATATATATATATATATAATGGGGAAAGCCACATTTGAAAAATTAGAGAATGATGAGCGCGTTTTCGGCTCAATGCGCCTTCATCTGAGCAAGATAGAGTGTGGGGAGGGAAGATTTGGTGGGCAAACCTTATCATCTGCCCCCAAGGAGATACACGCCACCTGACCACCAGTTGGGGATGAAACCTTAATTTATGGGGAAATAAGGAAAGATAAATCAAGTGAACAAATGTTCTTTCCGCCCCGCTCCTGTGCCAGTCCACTACGGGCTCTCCATAGCCCGTGCTACTTAGAACATTTTGTTCCCAGAAGCTGAATCTATAACAACATGTTCTTTCCTCTCATTTGATGTTTATACAAATATAAATATTACAGAACTCTTATGAGGTCTGGAACCTATAAACTCGTCAGTTAAGGGCTGAGAGGCGGAACCCAGGAGCAGAAGCTCATAGCCCGCAAATACAACAAGGTGACTTTTATTACGGTTTTTTGTAATTAGGTTTTGCATAAACTGCCTCTATAGATGCACCAGACACCCCTAAGCAAAGACAAGATGCCGAGATATCTCTCCCTACCCCCCATAAATACTATTAGGTAAACACTTTTAGGTAAGACCCTAAACACACACACACTTGAACACACGAGCGCACACATACACACCCTTTCTATCCCTATTCTCCCCTCTCTTCTCCTAGGAAGAGAGGGGAGTGTGTTCACGGGACATTACCTGAGGGGTCGGTAACTATAGATCGAGCAGAACCCCTCACTCAACGCGCCAGCCTGGAAAATATGAATGGCAATGTGGGGGGAAGAGAGAGAGACAGACACAGAGAGACAGACACAGAGAGACAGACACAGAGAGACAGACACAGAGAGACAGACACAGAGAGACAGACACAGAGAGACAGACACAGAGAGACAGACACAGAGAGACAGACACAGAGAGACAGACACAGAGAGACAGACACAGAGAGACAGACACAGAGAGACAGACACAGAGAGACAGACACAGAGAGACAGACACAGAGAGACAGACACAGAGAGACAGACACAGAGAGACAGACACAGAGAGACAGACACAGAGAGACAGACACAGAGAGACAGAGAGAGAAGGCATACTCAAGTGATACTCAAGACCTTAACCGACTTCAATTCGCTTAAACCAGGTGGAAGGTGGTGCATTGGTACCGTGTTTTGTGCGCACCTCGCGATGGTCACCTGATCCACGATAGCGTATGTGCTTCACTCATGACACATCTGTTGATACCGGTGGTGAGACAAGATCAAAATACAATCTGTTGATACCGGTGGTGAGACAAGATCAAAATACAATCTGTTGATACCGGTGGTGAGACAAGATCAAAATACAATCTGTTGATACCGGTGGTGCGACAAGATCAAAATACAATCTGTTGATACCGGTGGTGCGACAAGATCAAAATACAATCTGTTGATACCGGTGGTGAAACAAGATCAAAATACAATCTGTTGATGCGTGCTAGTAAGCTCAAAATACAATCTATTGATGCCAGATCGTGCAGCAAGATTTCACGAATTGACGAGGTTTATATCACGAACTGACGACTTGTATAACAATGACAACATTGAAATAACGAATTGAAAACCAATAACGTTGACTATTAGCCGACGAAATCAACTCGGCCAACAAACCAACTCAAATTGTATGCTTGTATCCAGAGCGGCCGCATATAGATGTATTAAGTGTGAGGACAAGATGAAACTTACCTCAATACCCAGTGGTGAGGCCTGGTGGTGTAGGGTTACCTCAATACCCAGTGGTGAGGCCTGGTGGTGTAGGGTTACCTCAATACCCAGTGGTGAGGCCTGGTGGTGTAGGGTTACCTCAATACCCAGTGGTGAGGCCTGGTGGTGTAGGGTTACCTCAATACCCAGTGGCGAGGCCTGGTGGTGTAGGGTTACCTCAATACCCAGTGGCGAGGCCTGGTGGTGTAGGGTTACCTCAATACCCAGTGGCGAGGCCTGGTGGTGTAGGGTTACCTCAATACCCAGTGGCGAGGCCTGGTGGTGTAGGGTTACCTCAATACCCAGTGGCGAGGCCTGGTGGTGTAGGGTTACCTCAATACCCAGTGGCGAGGCCTGGTGGTGTAGGGTTACCTCAATACCCAGTGGCGAGGCCTGGTGGTGTAGGGTTACCTCAATACCCAGTGGCGAGGCCTGGTGGTGTAGGGTTACCTCAATACCCAGTGGCGAGGCCTGGTGGTGTAGGGTTACCTCAATACCCAGTGGCGAGGCCTGGTGGTGTAGGGTTACCTCAATACCCAGTGGTGAGGCCTGGTGGTGTAGGGTTACCTCAATACCCAGTGGCGAGGCCTGGTGGTGTAGGGTTACCCCAATACCCAGTGGTGAGGCCTGGTGGTGTAGGGTTACCTCAATACCCAGTGGTGAGGCCTGGTGGTGTAGGGTTACCTCAATACCCAGTGGTGAGGCCTGGTGGTGTAGAGTTACCTCAATACCCAGTGGTGAGGCCTGGTGGTGTAGGGTTACCTCAATACCCAGTGGTGAGGCCTGGTGGTGTAGGGTTACCTCAATACCCAGTGGTGAGGCCTGGTGGTGTAGGGTTACCTCAATACCCAGTGGTGAGGCCTGGTGGTGTAGGGTTACCTCAATACCCAGTGGTGAGGCCTGGTGGTGTAGGGTTACCTCAATACCCAGTGGTGAGGCCTGGTGGTGTAGGGTTACCTCAATACCCAGTGGTGAGGCCTGGTGGTGTAGGGTTACCTCAATACCCAGTGGTGAGGCCTGGTGGTGTAGGGTTACCTCAATACCCAGTGGTGAGGCCTGGTGGTGTAGGGTTACCTCAATACCCAGTGGTGAGGCCTGGTGGTGTAGGGTTACCTCAATACCCAGTGGTGAGGCCTGGTGGTGTAGGGTTACCTCAATACCCAGTGGTGAGGCCTGGTGGTGTAGGGTTACCTCAATACCCAGTGGTGAGGCCTGGTGGTGTAGGGTTACCTCAATACCCAGTGGTGAGGCCTGGTGGTGTAGGGTTACCTCAATACCCAGTGGTGAGGCCTGGTGGTGTAGGGTTACCTCAATACCCAGTGGTGAGGCCTGGTGGTGTAGGGTTACCTCAATACCCAGTGGTGAGGCCTGGTGGTGTAGGGTTACCTCAATACCCAGTGGTGAGGCCTGGTGGTGTAGGGTTACCTCAATACCCAGTGGTGAGGCCTGGTGGTGTAGGGTTACCTCAATACCCAGTGGCGAGGCCTGGTGGTGTAGGGTTACCTCAATACCCAGTGGCGAGGCCTGGTGGTGTAGGGTTACCTCAATACCCAGTGGCGAGGCCTGGTGGTGTAGGGTTACCTCAATACCCAGTGGCGAGGCCTGGTGGTGTAGGGTTACCTCAATACCCAGTGGCGAGGCCTGGTGGTGTAGGGTTACCTCAATACCCAGTGGCGAGGCCTGGTGGTGTAGGGTTACCTCAATACCCAGTGGCGAGGCCTGGTGGTGTAGGGTTACCTCAATACCCAGTGGCGAGGCCTGGTGGTGTAGGGTTACCTCAATACCCAGTGGCGAGGCCTGGTGGTGTAGGGTTACCTCAATACCCAGTGGCGAGGCCTGGTGGTGTAGGGTTACCTCAATACCCAGTGGCGAGGCCTGGTGGTGTAGGGTTACCTCAATACCCAGTGGTGAGGCCTGGTGGTGTAGGGTTACCTCAATACCCAGTGGCGAGGCCTGGTGGTGTAGGGTTACCTCAATACCCAGTGGTGAGGCCTGGTGGTGTAGGGTTACCTCAATACCCAGTGGTGAGGCCTGGTGGTGTAGGGTTACCTCAATACCCAGTGGTGAGGCCTGGTGGTGTAGAGTTACCTCAATACCCAGTGGTGAGGCCTGGTGGTGTAGGGTTACCTCAATACCCAGTGGTGAGGCCTGGTGGTGTAGGGTTACCTCAATACCCAGTGGTGAGGCCTGGTGGTGTAGGGTTACCTCAATACCCAGTGGTGAGGCCTGGTGGTGTAGGGTTACCTCAATACCCAGTGGTGAGGCCTGGTGGTGTAGGGTTACCTCAATACCCAGTGGTGAGGCCTGGTGGTGTAGGGTTACCTCAATACCCAGTGGTGAGGCCTGGTGGTGTAGGGTTACCTCAATACCCAGTGGTGAGGCCTGGTGGTGTAGGGTTACCTCAATACCCAGTGGTGAGGCCTGGTGGTGTAGGGTTACCTCAATACCCAGTGGTGAGGCCTGGTGGTGTAGGGTTACCTCAATACCCAGTGGTGAGGCCTGGTGGTGTAGGGTTACCTCAATACCCAGTGGTGAGGCCTGGTGGTGTAGGGTTACCTCAATACCCAGTGGTGAGGCCTGGTGGTGTAGGGTTACCTCAATACCCAGTGGTGAGGCCTGGTGGTGTAGGGTTACCTCAATACCCAGTGGTGAGGCCTGGTGGTGTAGGGTTACCTCAATACCCAGTGGTGAGGCCTGGTGGTGTAGGGTTACCTCAATACCCAGTGGTGAGGCCTGGTGGTGTAGGGTTACCTCAATACCCAGTGGTGAGGCCTGGTGGTGTAGGGTTACCTCAATACCCAGTGGTGAGGCCTGGTGGTGTAGGGTTACCTCAATACCCAGTGGTGAGGCCTGGTGGTGTAGGGTTACCTCAATACCCAGTGGTGAGGCCTGGTGGTGTAGGGTTACCTCAATACCCAGTGGTGAGGCCTGGTGTGTAGGGTTACCTCAATACCCAGTGGTGAGGCCTGGTGGTGTAGGGTTACCTCAATACCCAGTGGTGAGGCCTGGTGGTGTAGGGTTACCTCAAGACATTGTATGGCGAGTCCTAATGGTGTAGGGTTACCTCAAGACATTGTATGGTGAGTCCTAATGGTGTAGGGTTACCTCAAGACATTGTATGGTGAGGCCTAATGGTGTAGGGTTACCTCAAGACACTGTATGGCGAGTCCAAATGGTGTAGGGTTACCTCAAGACATTGTATGGTGAGGCCTAATGGTGTAGGGTTACCTCAAGACACTATGGTGAGTCCTAATGGTGTAGGGTTACCTCAAGACACTATGGGGAGTCCTAATGGTGTAGGGTTACCTCAAGACACTATGGTGAGTGAGTCCTAATGGTGTAGGGTTACCTCAAGACATTGTATAATGAGTCCTGGGGGTGTGGAGTTACTCCAAGACATTGAATAGTGAGACCAAAACAAGAACGACGTAACAATAAGAGTAACAATAAGCTCTCATACATTAAATATTCCTTCACTCTGCTCATCGAAGAATGGAACAGATAAATAACCACCTTCAAGGGAACGGTGACGTCAGACAGGAGGAACACAGCCTTCTTGGCCCATGTTCTTGACGACGGTCAAAGAACTGGCAAGCTGTAGCCTCAGGCGGAGAACAATGCAAACAATAACAAGAGGGCAGATGAGTGCATGATGATTGATTGATGAAGATTAAGCCACCCAAGAGGCGACACGGGCATGAATAACCCGTAAGAGTGCACGAAGAAGTGGGAAGAGTTATTTAGCTGTAGAACTGCCCAGTCTTGAGAAGCTTGCGAGAGGTCAAGGGGAACAAGTGAAGAATGATAACTTTAAGAGGAGAGCTATGGCATGAATGGTGAATATACCGCAAGATGAGAGCGTACCGAGATGGTTTGTCCTTAATTATTAAGATTAGTTGTCCTTAATTATTAAGATTTTAAAACAAAAGGATCAATGCATAAATGTTCGTAATATGGCAAATCGGACACTTGGATTTATTAATCGCAGCGTTAGTAACAAGACACCTGGTGTGGTTCTTAAGCTATATCTTGCTCTAGTTAGGCCCCATTTAGATTATGCAGTTCAGTTTTGGTCGCCATATTATAGAATGGATATAAATTCACTTGAACGTGTCCAGCGTAGGATGACTAAGTTAATTCCCCAAATTAGAAATCTTTCATATGAAGAAAGATTAACAAAGCTTAAGTTGCATTCACTGGAAAGGCGAAGAGTTAGGGGTGACATGATAGAGGTTTACAAGTGGGTGAATGGACATAACAAAGGGGATATTAATAGGGTATTAAAAGTATCAACACAAGACAGAACACGAAACAATGGGTATAAATTGGATAAGTTTAGATTTAGGAAAGACGTGGGTAAATACTGGTTCAGTAACAGGGTTGTTGATTTGTGGAACCAATTGCCGCGTAACATTGTGGAGGTGGGGTCCCTCGATTGTTTCAAGCACGGGTTGGACATGTATACGAGTGGGATTGGGTGGTTATAAATAGGAGCTGCCTCGTATGGACCAATAGGCCTTCTGCAGTTGCCTTTGTTCTTATGTTCTTATGACCCTGTTATACCATTACCGTGCACGGAGCCGGTCGGCCGAGCGGACAGCACGCTGGACTTGTGATCCTGTGGTCCCGGGTTCGATCCCGGGCGCCGGCGAGAAACAATGGGCAAAGTTTCTTTCACCCTATGCCCCTGTTACGTAGCAGTAAAATAGGTACCTGGGTGTTAGTCAGCTGTCACGGGCTGCTTCCTGGGGGTGGAGGCCTGGTCGAGGATCGGGCCGCGGGGACACTAAAGCCCCGAAATCTTCTCAAGATAACCTCAAGAAGAAAGTATACGTGTCCGCTACCATGCATATTTGTCTGTTTTCATTTGTACACTTCAGTCATGGTACTCTTAACTCTTCGCTTTTCAAGAGACAGTAAATTAATACATTTTTCAATCCCTTTCACTCTCTCCTACCTAGGGAAGACATCAACACAAGAATCAAGGAAACTGCAGAAGGCCTATACGTGGCAACTTCTATTTATATCCACCCAAACTCACCTATGCTTGAAACAATCAAGGGAACTCCGGTCTACCATACGTTACCGGGTAATCTGTTTCACAAATCAGCAACCCAGTTTTCAAACCAGTATTTACCCAGATCTTTAATAAATCTAAACTTGGCCCATTTATATCCACTGTTTCAGTGTTCTATTTTGTGTTGATATATTTAATATTCGATTAATATCCCCTCTTATTATGCCAATTCATTCACTTGTACATGTCAATATTCATTCACTTGGAGCAAGTCACCACTTACTCTTCACCCTTCTAGAGAATGTAAATTAAGCTTTTTCAATCTCTCTTCATATGGAAGGGGTTCTGATGTGTGGAAATAAACTTTCTATTCCTTTCATGAACGTGTTCAAGTGAATTCTATGTCCATTCCACATATACGCGTGTGTACTCGCCTAGTCACCTAGTTGTGCTTGCGGGGGTTGAGCTCTGGCTCTTTGGTCCCGCCAAATAGTATAGAATGTGTGTGTGTGTGTGTGTGTGTGCGTTTCTTGATTTAACACGCGCACAAACACCAGCTAACATATACAACAGTAATTATTATTATGAGCGAGATCATTAATAATAATCTATTCTATATAACGAGAGAAACATTACATTTGTATAGCCCTAAACTTGGTATAAAGAATGAAAAACTAATATCTATATCACTCATCACAGTGTTGGCCAGAAGGTGGTGGTGGTGTGCGAGAGGAGGAGGGGGGACAGGTGCAACGGGAAAATTGAAAGACAAAGACATTGTTGTAAACAGGGATTTTCCGCTCTGACACATCAAAACCCAGAAAAAAGAGAAAATGGCTCCTTTGTGTTCATAAGAATTTCTCAAATTAGACCTAATGTAAATCAGATTACCTAACCCAAAACAACCTCACGTCACTCATCGAGTTTATAAACTTAAAGGTTACATAGATAGGAGCTGCCTCGTATGGGCCAATCCCGCCACACACCGAAACAGCACACACACTGTTCCACAAGGGTCAGCTCTGGCGCGCACACACACTGTTCCACAAGGGTCAGCTCTGGCACACCCACACTGTTCCACAAGGGTCAGCTCTGGCACACCCACACTGTTCCACAAGGGTCAGCTCTGGCACACCCACACTGTTCCACAAGGGTCAGCTCTGGCACCCACACTGTTCCACAAGGGTCAGCTCTGGCACACCCACACTGTTCCACAAGGGTCAGCTCTGGCACCCACACTGTTCCACAAGGGTCAGCTCTGGCACACACACACTGTTCCACAAGGGTCAGCTCTGGCGCGCACACACACTGTTCCACAAGGGTCAGCTCTGGCACACCCACACTGTTCCACAAGGGTCAGCTCTGGCACACCCACACTGTTCCACAAGGGTCAGCTCTGGCACACCCACACTGTTCCACAAGGGTCAGCTCTGGCACCCACACTGTTCCACAAGGGTCAGCTCTGGCACACCCACACTGTTCCACAAGGGTCAGCTCTGGCACACCCACACTGTTCCACAAGGGTCAGCTCTGGCACACCCACACTGTTCCACAAGGGTCAGCTCTGGCACACACACACACTGTTCCACAAGGGTCAGCTCTGGCACACACACACACTGTTCCACAAGGGTCAGCTCCGGCACACCCACACTGTTCCACAAGGGTCAGCTCCGGCACACACACTGTTCCACAAGGGTCAGCTCTGGCACCCACACTGTTCCACAAGGGTCAGCTCTGGCACACCCACACTGTTCCACAAGGGTCAGCTCTGGCACACACACACACAGTTCCACAAGGGTCAGCTCTGGCACACACACACACACACAAAAAAAAAAAAACGTGGTCCCAATATACAAAAAGGGTGACAGGCAAGAGGCACTGAATTACAGGCCAGTTTCCTTAACTTGTATACCATGCAAGGTGCTGGAGAAGATCGTGAGGAAAAGGCTCGTAGAGCATCTGGAGGGAAATAACTTTGTAACGCACCACCAACATGGGTTCAGAGATGGTAAATCGTGCCTCACAGGGTTAATAGAATTTTATGACCAGGCAACGAAAATTAGGCAGGAAAGAGAAGGGTGGGCCGACTGCATTTTCCTGGATTGCCAAAAAGCCTTCGACACAGTACCCCATAAAAGGCTGTTAAAAAAGTTGGAGCAACAGGCAGGAGTAAAAGGGAAGGTGCTCCAGTGGATAAGGGAGTACTTAAGCAACAGGAAACAGCGAGTAACGGTGAGGGGGAAGACATCAGAGTGGCGAGATGTCACCAGCGGAGTCCCACAGGGCTCAGTACTTGGACCCATCCTGTTTCTAATATATGTGAACGATCTTCCAGAGGGTATAGACTCATTCCTCTCGATGTTTGCTGATGATGCAAAAATTATGAGAAGAATCAAGACGGATGAAGATAGACAGAGACTACAGGATGACCTGGATAAACTGGAGGAATGGTCTAGAAAATGGCTGCTGAAGTTCAACTCTGGAAAGTGTAAGGTGATGAAATTAGGCGAAGGGAGCAGGAGGCTGAACACAAGGTATCATCTGGGAGGGGAAATCCTGCAAGAATCAAATAGAGAGAAGGATCTGGGGGTTGATATCACACCGAACCTGTCCCCAGAGGCCCACATCAAAAGAATATCATCAGCGGCATATGCTAGACTGGCCAACATAAGAACTGCCTTCAGAAACTTGTGTAAGGAATCTTTCAGAACCCTGTATACCACTTATGTAAGACCAATCCTGGAGTATGCAGCTCCAGCCTGGAGTCCATACCTAGTTAAACACAAGACAAAGTTAGAGAAGATTCAGCGGTATGCCACCAGGCTCGTCCCGGAACTGAGAGGATTGAGCTACGAGGAAAGGCTAAAGGAGCTGAACCTCACATCCCTGGAAAACAGAAGAGTAAGGGGAGACATGATAACCACCTACAAAATTCTCAGGGGAATTGACAGGGTGGACAAAGACAAACTCTTCAGCACGGGTGGGACACGAACAAGGGGACACAGGTGGAAACTTGGTACCCAGATGAGCCACAGAGACGTTAGAAAGAATTTTTTCAGTGTCAGAGTAGTTAATAAATGGAATGCACTAGGAAGTGATGTGGTGGAGGCTGACTCCATACACAGTTTCAAATGTAGGTATGATAGAGCCCAGTAGGCTCAGGAATCTGTACACCAGTTGATTGACAGTTGAGAGGCGGGACCAAAGAGCCAAAGCTCAACCCCCGCAAGCACAATTAGGTGAGTTAGGTGGGCGAGTACACTGTTCCACAAGGGTCAGCTCCGGCACACACACACTGTTCCACAAGGGTCAGCTCTGACACACACACACTGTTCCACAAGGGTCAGCTCTGACACACACACACTGTTCCACAAGGGTCAGCTCTGACACACACACACTGTTCCACAAGGGTCAGCTCTGACACACACACACTGTTCCACAAGGGTCAGCTCTGACACACACACACTGTTCCACAAGGGTCAGCTCTGACACACACACACTGTTCCACAAGGGTCAGTCCTGAGACCCACATTGTTCCACAAGGGTCAGTCCTGAGACCCACATTGTTCCACAAGGGTCAGTCCTGAGACCCACATTGTTCCACAAGGGTCAGTCCTCAGACCCACATTGTTCCACAAGGGTCAGTCCTCAGACCCACATTGTTCCACAAGGGTCAGTCCTCAGACCCACATTGTTCCACAAGGGTCAGTCCTCAGACCCACATTGTTCCACAAGGGTCAGTCCTGAGACCCACATTGTTCCACAAGGGTCAGTCCTGAGACCCACATTGTTCCACAAGGGTCAGTCCTGAGACCCACATTGTTCCACAAGGGTCAGTCCTGAGACCCACACTGTTCTTGATATATGAAAATTACCAGAAGAGATAAGACTCCCATTTGTTGATTTTTTGAAGCCGATACGAAGTTGATAAGGCAGAAGGAAAGATAATTACTTCAAAACGATAACGGAAGGATTTAAATACGTTAAACGTGTGATTAAATAGGTCAAGTAAGTGCCTATTAGAATTCAACTGTAGCATATGCAAGGTAATGAGGATGAAAGCGGAAAAAGGAGACCAAACGAACTGTCATCCAAGGAAAACCATATTCATAGAAAAACAACAACATATACGGTATATAAATACAAAAAAAATAATACATATAAAAGTAAATAAACCTACAGGTAAACAAGATCTTTCAATATTTAATTTTCAGTGTTTTACAAATTACCCAAATTGATACAGGAACAAAAATTGTAAAGAAAAACCAATTAGGTAATTCCTAATCCTAAAATATATTTATATATATTCCGGTGGAGGCCGAAGTATTAACTATTAATCGCGGGTGTAATCTTACGCACGGGAAAGCCAAACCTTTAGTAAATAATAATAAACACGTATTGAGGATATAATATTAACAGCTATATTATTATTAATTATAAAAAGTATTCTACCACTCCCGTCGCTCCGACTACTGCCGCCTGTTCTCGCCAGCGTATACCGTCAAGAAACTGTCGTATTAAAGATTGATAAAGATTAAGCCACCCAAGAGGCGGCACGGGCATGAATAGCCCGTAAATCGTATTAAAAGTGCCCTTATCCTATATCTACCACAGGACCCACGAACAGAAAACAGGACGTTAAAGTCAATTTCGCAAGCCGCTACCATTTTCTACCACGACAGTTTTTGGCTATAGGTAAAGTGTACATCAAAATGCGACGTTCTATTAGGACGGATTTAGCGCGCTACCAGCACCTAGAAGGACACGAAGAGATGTAATCAGAGAATAAAAAGAGACTGAAATACCTGGAGCTCCGCTGCATGTGGCTCCCCCTGCAGCTAGGTGCAGCGTGAGCGCGCTTCTCGCAGCGCCTCACAGCCTAACAACACATATATTCCATTTTCCATACCGCTGGCCACTTCTCATCCGCTACATTTTGTAGTATTTACACCCTTACTTTGCGCAGACTTCGCCGCTACCCCTAAACTACATTCCTAACGGGGCTTTCCATGTAATGCTCTTCATTGTTTTCTACACACTTTGCCAAGCGTACATTTTACTCCATTATCATACAAAGAAATATGCATTAATCCGCAAACTTTGGTTTAAATTTCCTTCGTATTTTGTGGCTTTCCTTACGCTGCACTGTTGTTATTTAAAGGCACTTCATCTCTCATCCTCCCACCCCCATCCCCCACACACACAGTTTTCCCCATTTTCCTGATTATTTGAGAGAGACTTCGCCGCAACTGTTGTACTGCATTATTAAAAGGAATTTAATACTCGGAGCCGCAGGGTCGTTTGTCTCCAGCACAGTTTGTAGTATTTTCCCGCGAGTTAGCCGGAAGGATTTTTATTATTATATATATATTTTTTCTATCGTACGTACGGTAAACTGTTAACTAGCGGTAAAATAGGTACCTGGGTGTTAGTCAGCTGTCACGGGCTGCTTCCTGGGGGCGGAGGCCTGGTCGAGGACCGGGCAGCGGGGACACTAAAAAAAAGCCCCGAAATCATCTCAAGATAACCTGGTACGTAAATATTTCTTATAGGGGCGCAGCGAGGCGTTCTGGATGTTCTCATAACGTCTCAACTTTATAGTGTTGTTCATTGCGAGATGTTTCGTAGAGTTTCTTTCCCGTGTGGAACTAACTTAAGCTTATAATTCTTGTTTATGTACCGCTAACTTAAATTTGGAATTAAAAATTCAAAGTTATCAAAATATCTCTCTACCTCCCGACCTCTGTCTCTTTGACCCGCTCTCTCTCTCTTACACAATGAAAGAGATCGGTCCAGACAAGATATAAACTTGGTTACTAAAGGAGGCAGTAGAAACACTGTGTAGACCCCTTACTTTAATATTCAAGTCATCGACAAAGGGAGAGCTTCCTAACTTGAACACTATCTAAACCCGGTGCCAATGTAAGAAAGTTGGAAGAACAAGAAGTGCTGAACTAAAGACCATATCACAAGCAACCATCACTTATGAGTTACTAAGATGACTGATCTGACGCAGTCTCACAAAAACACACAACAGCAAACTTGCGTTTAAACACGAACATGGACTTAGCAAAGGTAACCTTATCTTGAGATGATTTCGGGGCTTTAAGTGTCCCCGCGGCCCGGTCCTCGACCAGGCCTCCACCCCCAGGAAGCAGCCCGTGACAGCTGACACCCAGGTACCTATTTTACTGCTAGGTAACATAGGGAGAAAGAAACTCTGTCCATTGTTTCTCGCCGGCGCCTGGGATCGAACCCAGGACCACAGGATCACAAGTCCCGCGTGCTGTCCACTCGGCCGACCGGCTCCTGTACAAACACCCCGTTTATAAAGCAAGATGCCAGAAAGCATGCTAGAGTGACGGGCATCCTACATGTCCCTTGGTTGTCAAAAATAATTTGATACCATCGACATCGATACATGGCGCCTGACAGCTGGGTGGACAGCGCTTCGGATTCGTAGTCCTGAGGTTCCGGGTTCGATCCCCGGAGGAGCGGAGACAAATGGGTCAAATGTTTCTTTCACCCCTGATGCCCCTGTTCACCTAGCAGTAAATAGGTACCTGGGAGTCAAGACAGCTGCTACGGGCTGCTTCCTGGGGTGGGAGGGGCGGTGTAACAAAAAGGAGGCCTGGTCGAGGACCGGGCCGCGGGGACGCTAAGCCCCGAAATCATCAAAATAAAATCCCATAGAAACCAGATTCATCAAGCGGGGTGTTCCAAGAAGTGAAGAGTCGCGATGAGATTGAAGGTATTCGAGTGTTAAGTACCCGAGTGTCAAGAAGTAACGAGTGGAGTACCTTACCTTGCGGTTACCTGGCGATGATTTCGGGGCTCAACGTCCCCGCGGCCCGGTCCTCGACCCCTGAGGAAGAGACGACATGCAGCTTAATGAAAACTTGACCTAAAGGGAACTAACAAGGACAACTAACATAGCAAATATTGACCATTAAAATCCAGAGAAGACGAAATATAAATTTCCTACGCAGTTAATAGTAAATTTAAATTTTAAATTTTGCCCCGAGGGGCGAGTTTATTGGGCAGCGCCACTCATCTTGTGAGTGAACACACCGCCATAGTGACAGTATTGGGCAGCGCCACTCATCTTGTGAGTGAACACACCGCCATAGTGACAGTATTGGGCAGCGCCACTCATCTTGTGAGTGAACATACCGCCATAGCAGACTGTACAACACTCCCCAATAGGAAGAAAACCCGCTGGGTTGTTCATCCTGTTAATTGTATTCATCTTAAACCCGCCCAGTCTACATATTATATATACTGCATATATATAAAGCTGGTAGAGACATAACGCCATATGCTATAAATATATTGAATCAACTGGGAATGTTGACCCTTGACCTGACAGCGCGGCCATAACGAGGCTGTTAGAGGTCCGGAGAGGCAGTATTTACAGATGATTTAGAGGGTGCGAGGAGAGATGGTTGGGGGGGGGGGGAAGGGGGAGAGGTAGGAGAGGTCTGGTAGAGGGGGGGGTGTGAGAGAGGGTGGGGGGGGGGGCTAGGGGTCCAGCCGGTGGTAACAAGATCTAACTTACTGCTTGACTTACTGGGAGTAATTTGTGCTCGGTGGGGGTGTGACAGCGGACTGCTACTGTTGCTGATAACGGTAGCTGGCTACTGTTGGCGGTGACGGGTTGTGGCTTCTGTTGGCGGTGACGGACGGTTCGATGGAGACGGGTGGTGGCTACCGTTGCTGAGAACGGTTGCTGGCTACTGTTGGTTTTGACGGACAGTTAGTATAACCATCGCCGTTAGCCCTACCGTTGCCAGCGTCTGTTACTTCTTGAGAGCCGACGGGTGCTACTCACTAACAACGCACACAGCGAACATTGCTACTGTTGCTGCAAACAACGGCCACTAAGGCGTCTCACCTCCCCCCTCCCTCGCCAAGAACAACAGTAACCCAGACTGGTAACTCCTTCACTTCAGCAGCCTTGGCGGGTGATGGCGTGAGCGATCTCTGCGCCATCTACCCGCTGGATCCCGTACTCCTCCTCTCTCTCAATCATCGGGGCCCCACGATTCATCAAACAATTACGCAGCCACTTACGAAATCTGTAAACAATCATGGCAGTATTGTTGACATTTATGTAAACAGTTTACAACCTTCGAAATTTCAATCCAGGGTCTTAAACAATTTTCAAGTTCATTTTTATAAACAAACTTTTATGTGCTTCGGAGTTCATAAACCGCTTAATGAATGTAAACAAAGCCGCTATGATTATCGAAAGATGTAGATGTTTCGTAAATGGATACTAAATTGCTCGGTGAATCCTGACTAGATATTTGTGATGACTCGATAGCATATTACGACTCCAGTAATAGTCTACACGTAAACTGGCAAATGAACCTTTGTCGTAAACAGGGATTATTCTCAAGTTGTAACATTATTGTATTGTAAATCGTTGGTTTAAAATATTAAAAAAAAACGTGTGATGAAAACGTTTTCTTTGAAGAATTTGGTTTTCTGTAAACGGAACTTTCGGGGACACTAAAATAGTTTTCAAATTCCCTATTTCATATTATCGTCAATAATACACCGTATTAACGTAATCAAACGTAATGAGACCTAGCATATCTTGAGGTTATCTTGAGAAGATTTCGGGGCTTAGCGTCCCCGCGGCCCGGTCCTCAACCAGGCCTCTTTTTTTGTTATCCCCCCCCCCCCCAGGAAGCAGCCCGTAGCAGTTGTCTAACTCCCAGGTACCCATTTACTGCTAGATAAGAGGGGGCATCAGGGTGAAAGAAACATTTTGCCCATTTGTCTCCGCCTCCACCGGGGATCGAACCCGGAACCTCAGGACTACGAATGCGAAACGCTGTCCACTCAGCTGTCAGCATAACCTAACCCTAACCTAAAGCATTAGTTTAAGCTTGCAATAGCTGTTCTCCGTTTTCTTTATGTTCAAGTGTGAAGATTTTTAGCATTAAATGTAACAAATAAAAAAAATAGATATATATATATTATAGATTAAGCTTTCACAGCTTAAATATGAATGAATAATCAGCAGTAATTGTTCTATTATTCTTTAATGACTATTATTATCTTTCAGGGAGAAAACCTATGAGAAGTAAGTAGCCAACACCGTCACTCACCTCATTACTAAGTTCACTAAGATCAACTAAGTTCACCCATGATCAACTAAGTTCACCCATGATCAACTAAGTTCACCCATCATCAACTAAGTTCACCCATGATCAACTAAGTTCACCCATGATCAACTAAGT
The DNA here is from genome assembly GCF_040958095.1 of Procambarus clarkii. Lineage (NCBI taxonomy): Eukaryota > Metazoa > Arthropoda > Malacostraca > Decapoda > Cambaridae > Procambarus > Procambarus clarkii. The sequence continues at coordinate 20,336,439 of NC_091230.1, forward strand.
TCACCCATGATCAACTAAGTTCACCCATGATCAACTAAGTTCACCCATGATCAACTAAGTTCACCCATGATCAACTAAGTTCACCCATCATCAACTAAGTTCACCCATGATCAACTAAGTTCACCATCATCAACTAAGTTCACCCATGATCAACTAAGTTCACCCATGATCAACTAAGTTCACCCATGATCAACTAAGTTCACCCATCATCAACTAAGTTCACCCATCATCAACTAAGTTCACCCATGATCAACTAAGTTCACCATCATCAACTAAGTTCACCCATGATCAACTAAGTTCACCCATCATCAACTAAGTTCACCCATGATCAACTAAGTTCACCCATGATCAACTAAGTTCACCATCATCAAAGTAATTATACAACTGGGAACAAAAAAATATCATCAAATAACAAATATAAAACTTGCAGAGTTAAATATATATATATATATATATATATATATATATATATATATATATATATATATATATATATATATATATATATATATATAATATATATTAATAATATATATTTTCTAATAAAATGAATATAATTTTCCTAATAACATCATTAACAAGGCACAATAAACTTATAAGGTTAGGAAGTAAATCATTAATTCTGTTAGAGAAACCTATAACAGTAAAGCTAAATATTATATTCCCAAGATAACTGGATATCTTAAAGCATGTGGCAACGGATCAATCAAAAGTGACACGATAACTAGGACAGATATCGCAAGATAACATTAATCTGTACGTCACCAGATGATAACAAAGACCAAGCTTTAGATAACCCCTGGGTCTCTCAATGTACAACTCCGTAACGAAGATAACTGTTCTGCCTAACCCGAACTGCAATCGACTCAATTCACCGATAACCAATCAACCAATCGTGGCCTAGGCACAGTAAACGTCACTTTTACGGTGAGTTAATTTTGAACAATGCGTCGCGGCATTAATAAGTGAGGGAGAGGACGGGTTGCCGGCTAAGTTTCCAGTGAGAGTGGAGATAAGGGGGGTATTCTGTAACCCCACTTATCAGACATAAACTTTATGTCTCAAGAGTAGCAAATAAGTGGAACGGACTCGATGGGAAAGTTGTCAAAGCCAAATCAATTTATAGTTTTAAAAGTTTATATGTAAAACACACACACGCACACACACACACACACACACACACACACACACACACACACACACACACACACACACACACACACACACACACACACACACACACACACAGAGTGGTTGACAAATGGAATGCACTAGGAAGTAATGTGGTGGAGGTTGACTCCATACACAGTTTCAAGTGTAGATATGATAGAGCCCAGTAGGCTCAGGAATCTGTACACCAGTTGATTGACGGGACCAAAGAGCCAGAGCTCAAACCCCGCAAACACAACTAGGTGAGTACACACACACACACACACACACACACACACACACACACACACACACACACACACACACACACACACACACACACACACACACACACACACGCACACACGCACACACGCACACACGCACACACGCACACACACACAGGAAGCAGAGGAGGGGAGGAGAGTGGTGTTGGTGACATCTAGGGAACTCACTGGTCACGATCAAGATGTTATCCTTGCCTCATTTCCGACAGCTGTTCATTTTCCCTCACCTCCCCCCCCCCGGCCCCCCCGCCCCCCCCCCCGGCCCCCCCGCCCCCCCCCCCCCCCCCCGCCCCTACCCACAACGCACGCCCACACGCTAGCCCATTACCCCCCCCCCTCATACGCCGCCCACACACCGCACAAATGCATTCCAAAATCACCCACACAAACTCCCCAACTGATGGATAGGAGAACACACACACACTCGCACCTCCCTGCTACCCCACCCACACACAGGAACTGTAAAAGTACTCTAACCACGCCCCCATTGGCACGCCCACGCCCACTAGTGGCGGTAGCGTGGTCATACTGAGGTGTTCAGTTCAGCAATGGCACTACCAGAAACCCTTATCGGTCCTGGTCCATTCACACCAGTTTATAACGGTCCAGGACGGACCGAAACATCGCCATCTCTTTATTTAATAAGACTTAATCGAAATCCTCAGATTAGGTAAAATTGTAATTCATTTTGTCAATAAATATGAACCTGGTTCATATTTATAATAAATAGCCTAATTATGAACACCCCCCTAGGCTAATAAATAGCCTGGTTGATACCTGGTTGATACCTGGTTGATACCTGGTTGATGGGGTTCTGGGAGTTCTACTCCCCAAGCCCGGCCCGAGGCCAGGCTCGACTTGTGAGAGTTTGGTCCACCAGGCTGTTGGTTGGAGCGGCCCTCAGGCCTACATACCCACCACAGCCCGGCTGATCCGGAACTTCTCTTAGAAAACCGTCCAGTTTTCTCTTGAAGATGTCCACGGTTGTTCCGGCAGTATTTCTTATAGTCGCTGCCCGCCAAACACACACACCGAAACTACGACGTTGGTACAACGTTCGAACAAGTTTTAACACCTCCTAACCAGTTATAACAACCAATATAGCAAGTTGTAACAACGTTCTAATACGTCATAAACACGTTAAGGCAAGATATAACAACTTTATTACAAGTTGTAACAAGCGGAAAATAGAGACAGTTTCGGTGTGTGTTTCCAGGGTGGGAGGACGTTGAACAACCGCGGACGTTGAACAACCGCGGACGTTGAACAACCGTGTTCCACTTACGGGTTGTTCCCGTAAGTGGAACAACCGAACAACAATTTATTTATTTAAATAATAAATAAAATCTCTTCGTTTTCTGATGTGTGTTTGGTCATCAAGTCTTCAGCCCCGTTATTGTTATCTTCTTGAGGTTATCTTGAAATGATTTCGGGGCTTTTTTTTTTTAGTGTCCCCGCGGCCCGGTCCTCGACCAGGCCTCCACCCCCAGGAAGCAGCCCGTGACAGCTGACTAACTCCCAGGTACCTATTTACTGCTAGGTAACAGGGGCATTCAGGGTGAAAGAAACTTTGCCCATTTGTTTCTGCCTCGTGCGGGAATCGAACCCGCGCCACAGAATTACGAGTCCTGCGCGCTATCCACCAGGCTACGAGGCCCCTGTTGTCTCATCGTCTTGCTATAAATCTCTCCACTAACTGGCATCTGTCTAAGACCAACTGTTGTTGCTCTGAAGACAGAGGGATCCGGTCGGCCGAGCGGACAGCACGCGGGGCTTGTGATCCTGTGGTCCTGGGTTCGATCCCAGGCGCCGGCGAGAAACAATGGGCAGAGTTTCATTCACCCTATGCCCCTGTTACCTAGCAGTAAAATAGGTACCTGGGTGTTAGTCAGCTGTCACGGGCTGCTTCCTGGGGGTGGAGGCCTGGTCGAGGACCGGGCCGCGGGGACACTAAAAAGCCCCGAAATCATCTCAAGATAAGGTGCCTTTGACCGGGTCTGGCGCTCAGGATTAGTAGAGAAGCTTCAAGCACCATGTATCTCAGACTCCATCTTAGAGTTAATAAAGGTCTTGAATTCAAGAACGGACCTCTAAGAGTAGTCTTCAATAGAGCAAAATCCGAAAGCCACTTAACTGGTGCCAGCGTACCACAGGGTTATCTTGAGATTATCTTGAGATGATTTCGGGGCTTAGCGTCCCCGCGGCCCGGTCCTCGACCAGGCTTCCTTTTTGTTACCCCCCTCCCCCCCCCCCACCTAGGAAGCAGCCCGTAGCAGCTGTCTAACTCCCAGGTACCTATTTACTGCTAGGTGAACAGGGGCATTAAGGGTGTAAGAAACATTTTGCCCATTTGTCTCCGCCTCCACGGGGGATCGAACTCGGAACCTCAGGACTACGAATCCGAAGCGCTGTCCACCCAGCTGTCAGGCGCCCCCAAGGGAAGGATGCTTGACTATCTGCTGTGGAACGTCTGTTTCAACTATCCTCATTCCTGAAGCTCAAACCTGTACTGATGTCTTATTATTATTAACATCCTTATTGACAAAATTAATTACAATTTTGCCTGATCTGAGGATTTCAATTAAGTCTTATTAAAGTGAGGCTGGTTTTCACTGTCACCCAGGACAGAGGGTCATACACAAGACAATAGGTCTGAACTGTAGGCATTTATTATGCACCCCATACCCATCTTGTGGGCGGTAGTGGAAAGGGTTACAGAGGCACATAATGGGCTCAGGGACTGCGCACTAATCTTCACATATGGAAACATGTAACTGCCATAAGGGTCAATAATCACAAACATTTAACGATATCTACCTGAAGGGGGAAGAGATAACAGGTCGCGATATCTACCTGGAGGTGGAAAGAGATAACAGGCCACATTTGTAACTAAAAAAACACAGGCGATGATAATAACTAGACTGCATGTTGAAAATTGGACAGGCCACCTGTCCACCTGTCCAGGCTACCTGTCCACCTGTCCAGGCTACCAGTCCACCTGTCCAGGCTACCAAAATTGAACATTTGCCACCTTGCAAATGGGTTGCAAAAACCTAGATTTTAGTGATGAGTTTAACATCGTGGGGGGATGAAGTCTGACTCTTTAGTGACAATGAAGGGCCACCTAATTAACTTAGTCCACTAGGCAACCAGGAAACTTACAGCCCTGTGGAGTATCTCACACCTTCTCGACAGCAGCGGTTGTAAAACCTTACATGCAGGACAAGTTCACTCCTATCTTGAGTACGCGTCTCTCTATTGGATTGCTTGTCTTCCATCATCCATCAGAATTTTGGACAAGCTGTAGATAAGACACGAGAGGGAACCTCTCCAGTTTTGACCAGACCACACACTAGAAGGTGAAGGGACGACGACGTTTCTGTCCGTCCTGGACCATTCTCAAGTGGATTGTTAGTGTGACTCGTCGCCTCTCCAGTTTTGACCATGTGTGATTGGACTGATCTTGAACACCGTTGAGAGCTTGATTGACACTTATGTGCAAAAACCACCAGTCTCAAAGTTCCGCACCTGGCCAAACTTCGTGGATAACCAGTAGTTGGCATCCGTAACACAAGGCTCTCAGCCATCAACATGCTGGAACTGACTTTTCTGAAGAACATCATGCCAAAAATGATGATTGAATTCTTAAGCTGACTCGTATCTGTAACTTGTTCGAGAAATCAAGTCAGCCACGTATGGGGCCTCGTAGCCTGGTGGATAGCGCGCAGGACTCGTAATTCTGTGGCGCGGGTTCGATTCCCGCACGAGGCAGAAACAAATGGGCAAAGTTTCTTTCACCCTGAATGCCCCTGTTACCTAGCAGTAAATAGGTACCTGGGTGTTAGTCAGCTGTCACGGGCTGCTTCCTGGGGGTGGAGGCCTGGTCAAGGACCGGGCCGCGGGGACACTAAAGCCCCGAAATCAACTCAAGATAACCTCAAGATAGCCAATCACATGAAGGCTCCGGCACACAGCTGACTACTGGCATAACAGTTACTTACACGTTAATATTTATTCCTAACGATTCAAATAAAAACCCTTATGAAATACATGAGACTATGATAAGATGAGCTGAGATAAGATAAGATGAGCTTCAGATGAGCTGAGATAGGATAACAGCTCTTGGTTGCAGTTTTACTAGGTACTTCAATGTCAGCCCTAATGAACTGAGAGAGAGAGAGAGAGAGAGAGAGAGAGAGAGAGAGAGAGAGAGAGAGAGAGAGAGAGAGAGAGAGAGTAGAATTGTAACTTTCATCACCTAATCACCTCTCCCCCCTCCCCCATGAAGCCAAAGGGAGGGGGGGGGGGGTGGTGTCTCAGGTTACCCCCCCTCCCTTACATCCCTCCATTAACAGATGGAAAGTGGTTTCCGACCCTCGGCTTGTTACCTCCGACCCCCTAATGGTCGTTAACGCCTCGCTCATTACGTCCCAACAACCCAATTGACCTTTGTTTGGATACCCGTTTTGGGGTTGTTTATTCTCCCGGAGTCTCTTACGGAGAGGGAGGGGGGGGTGGGGGGGTTAGACTTGAGAGTAAGGAAGGGGGAGCAGAGGGGAAGGTGAGAGGGAGGGGGGGGGTGGGGGGGGGCTAGACTTGAGAGTAAGGAAGGGGGAGCAGAGGGGAAGGTGAGAGGGAGGGGGGGGGGGGGGGGGGTGGGGGGGGGCTAGACTTGAGAGTAAGGAAGGGGGAGCAGAGGGGAAGGTGAGAGGGAGGGAGGGGGAAGAGAGGGGGAGTGGGAAGGGAAGGGAACTATCAAGGGGAAAGCGCCAAGCCATTACGACTATATAGCACTGGGAAGGGGTCAGGATAAGGATTTGGGATGGGACGGGAGGGTAAGGAATGGTGCCTAACCACTTATGGATGGTCGGGGATTGAACGCCGACCTGCATGAAGCGAGACCGTCGCTCTACCGTCCAGTCCAAGCGGTTGGGTGAGAGGGGGAGTGGGAGGCTAGAGAAATAACAAGGAAAGGAGAAAGGGCGACAGAAGAAGGGAGAGAGAGAGAGAGAGAAGGAAGAGAAAGAAAAAAGAGAGAGAGAACGATTAATAGGAGGAGTAAGGGAATGCAGAGGATTATAAATAGAAGAGGAAAGAAATGTGGAAAGAATAAACAAGATTGAGTAAAAGGGAAAAGCTGTGGATGAGAAGGAAGGAAGGGAGAAAGAAGAAATGTGAAGAAATGGTGGATAAGGAAAGGAATTATTATTATTATTATTATTATTATTATATCAAAGTAGAGAACCCCAGGGCTCAGGTAGAGTGCCCCAGGGCTCAGATAGAGTGCCCCAGGGCTCAGATAGAGTGCCCCAGGGCTCAGGTAGAGTTCCCCAGGGCTCAGGTAGAGTGCCCCAGGGCTCAGATAGAGTGCCCCAGGGCTCAGGTAGAGTTCCCCAGGGCTCAGGTAGAGTGCCCCAGGGCACAGATAGAGTGCCCCAGGGCTCAGGTAGAGTTCCCCAGGGCTCAGGTAGAGTGCCCCAGGGCACAGATAGAGTGCCCCAGGTCTCAGGTAGAGTGCCCCAGGGCTCAGGTAGAGTTCCCCAGGGTTCAGGTAGAGTGCCCCAGGGCTCAGATAGAGTGCCCCAGGGCTCAGGTAGAGTTCCCCAGGGCTCAGGTAGAGTGCCCCAGGGCACAGATAGAGTGCCCCAGGGCTCAGATAGAGTGCCCTAGGGCTCAGGTAGAATGCCCCAGGGCTGAGATTAAGTATCAGGGGCTCAAATGGCATGCCCATTCCATTTGAGCATCCCATTCCATATCCTAGAGCCCTGAGGCCCTAGGATATATTATGAGTTTTTTTTGTATTTTATCATACATTTATTGAAACTGGTGTACAAGCGGGTTTGTAGGATAAATCGCACGATTTTGTGCCTCTAAATACAATATAGATTTAGCTGTTGTAAGATCAAAATTATGCAACCCATCCCCCAGCAAATACTACATATATATATCAACAATTTAGACAAGATGGGTTAGAAAGACTTTATACAGTGGATAACTGATTGGCAGATGGAGTTAAGAGGCGGCCTACTATAGGTGATTGATGAAGATTAAACCACCCAAAAGGTGGCACGGGCATGAATAGCCCGTTAGTGGTGGCCCTTTTGAGCCATTACCAGTATCAATAGATGATACTGGAGATCTGTGGAGGTGCGACTGCACCCTGCGTGACGGGAGATGTCTCCCGTGGCAACTATAGGGATACGAGGCAAGAAGATATCACTTATAACAGCAAACATTTGCAATTCCAAAATGAGATTGCAAATAAAGATATCGGAATTAAGATTAGTAAGGATCTTTAGCCCGCTATGTATAAGTGTTCGAATTAAATAAGATACCCGCACGAGGCAGAAACAAATGGGCCAAGTTTCTTTCACCCTATGCCCCTGTTACCTAGCAGTAAATAGGTACCTGGGTGTTAGTCAGCTGTCACGGGCTGCTTCCTGGGGGTGGAGGCCTGGTCGAGGACCGGGCCGCGGGGACACTAAAAGCCCCGAAATCATCTCAAGATAACCTCAAGATACAGGAAAGATACAGGCCTGAGAGCAGAGGACTGTATGATAGCCAGGATGATAGCGGGCCAAGTCTGTCCACAGTTTTATTAGCAAACGTGACGGGAAGTGACGACGTTGCAATTCATTGCATTAATACACCGACGGCATTAAAGGCTTGGGGCCCAGGAAATGAAGCCCGGTACTACCAACTTTGCTATTTATGCACAGGTATATAGCTAAAATATACAACCCCCCCCCCCCCTTCATATGCCCACACACCTACCACCCAACACTCCCGCCACACATCCACCCACACCTTACACACCCACCCCACACCCTCATATACACCAATCTCATTCACCACACCCACACTCAACACACCTACACCCCACACCTAACACACTTCCCACACACACACACGCTTCCCACACACACACACACACACACACACACACACGCTTCCCACACACACACACACACACACACACACACACACACACACACACACACACACACACACACACACACACACACACACACACACACACACACACACACACACACTTCCCACACACACACACACACACACACACTTCCCACACACACACACACACACACACACACACACACACACACACACACACACACACACACACACACACACACACACACACACACACACACACACACATACATCTACACATGAGGCAGGACCAAAGAGCCAAAGCTCAACCCCCGCAAGCACAATTAGGTGAGCACATAACATACCCACATCAACACCCCCCCCCCTTTCACACACACCCCTTTCACCCACCCCCCTCCCCTTTCACACACACACCCCGAACACCCCCCCCCCCCCTTTCACACACACCCCGAACACCCCCCCCCCCCCCGAAAAAAATCAGAATATAGCCTAACACTACCAGTGCCAAATGGCATCAGTGGCACCAATTTCAGCATGCCATTAGCGCCGGGGCGAAGTACTTCACACCTCGTTCAATCCACGGTTAAAAAAAACAAAAAAAAAACACAGAAACTATGATGTATTGATGATGGCCATATTCTCAGAGCGTCGCTCAAGGGCCGCTTTTGACGTTAATATTGAGCGCTATTGACAACTGCCCCGCCTGAAGCGTTTGGGCAATATGGTATATATGTGTGTATTTGCTCGTTCAGGAGTGGTAGATATTTGTTCGATTTGTCGGGTATTTGTTCAACAAATTGAGAATGCTTCTGGAAAACGCTTAGTGTGTGAAAATGTGTTTATGTCGTTATGTTTGACAGGGTCGGCACGATGGACGTGAATGTATAGCATTACGAAGGTTTTTTTGATGTAAAAAAATGATAAAATCAAAGGTATACAAAAACATATATATTGCAAGTTATATAGATATACACACACACACGTGTATACATACACGCACGCACGCATGTACACACATAATGGAATGCATTAGGAAGTGATGTGGTGGAGGCTGACTCCATACACAGTTTCAAGTGTAGATATGACAGAGCCCGATAGGCTCAGGAATCTGTACACCTGTTGATTGACGGTTGAGAGGCGGGACCAAAGAGCCAGAGCTCAACCCCCGCAAACACAACTAGGTGAGTACAACTAGGTGAGTACAGACAAGATATGCACGCATCAACCACCACTGACACTCACACGCAACCACCCATATTTCTCTCTCTCTCACTCTCTCTCTCTCTCTCTCTCTCTCTCTCCTCTCTCTCTCTCTCTCTCTCTCTCTCTCTCTCTCTCTCTCTCTCTCTCTCTCTCTCTCTCTCTCTCTCTCCCCCCCCTTACCCCCCCCCATTTTCCCAGGTCTGGGTGTGGAAACGACTTAACCATTGACCTACCGACGGGTCATGTGACAATCATACGTGACCCCGGGTGTCTATACACCCTGTGTAAGGGCGGCCTCGTGGTTGTCACACAGTGTGGTGGGAGTGTCCTGTATACCAGGGGGGGAGTGGAAGGTGTATAGGGTGTAGAAGACTTTGTATGGGGGAAGGGAAGGAGGGGGAGGTATTGTGTATATATACCTTCTGTCTATTCCGTTGAATATCTTGTATGCTGTGATCATGTTCCCTTTGTTCCTTTCTGGCGATTTAGATCAATTATCACCGCCGCTTAGTCACAGTGCCAGCACTGTTCTGGCACTCATTTTTATTGCAATCCTCTGCATTTTATCGGTTTTAGCTTTGTGCTTCACAAGGTAGGGAATCCAGGCCGGTGCCGCGTATTTTAATTCGTGGCCTAAAATGCCATTCTTACACTAGCCAGCGTTCCATATGCTGCCGATGATATCCTGTTTGTTCTCTCTCTCTCTCTCTCTCTCTCTCTCTCTCTCTCTCTCTCTCTCTCTCTCTCTCTCTCTCTCTCTCTCTCTCTCTCTCTCTCTCTCTCTTACCCAGTAAGACGGGGCGAAAGAGCTTTGCTCTTTCGCCCCGTCAATGAACTGTTTACAAACTACTTTTTTTTCACACCACACACACACACACACACACACACACACACACACACACACACACACACACACACACACACACACACACACACACACACACACACACACACACACACACCAGGAAGCAACCCGTGACAGCTGACTAACTCATAGGTACCTATTTACTGCTAGGTAACAGGGGCATTCAGGGTGTAAGAAACTTTGCCCATTTGTTTCTGCCTCGTGCGGGAATCGAACCCGCGCCACAGTATTACGAGCCCTGCGCGCTATCCACCAGGCTACGAGGCCACTGTACTGTCTATATACATTCAATCTTGCTACTAAGCAAGTAATGAGATATAGAACAATGTTTAGTAATGAGCTAAAACGAAGAAGACCAAGAAAAGTGGTGGTGTCTGTAATAAAGAGCACTAGCTCGAGGTTCTCACCACACAAGAGCTCAAAAGAGACCAAAGTGACTCAAGGAACCAGAGGTTATCTTGAGGTTATCTTGAGATAATTTCGGGGCTTTAGTGTCCCCGCGGCCCGGTCCTCGACCAGGCCTCCACCCCCAGGAAGCAGCCCGTGACAGCTGACTAACACCCAGGTACCTATTTACTGCTAGGTAACAGGGGCATAGGGGTGAAAGAAACTCTGCCCATTGTTTCTCGCCGGCGCCTGGGATCGAACCCAGAACCACAGGATCACAAGTCCAGCGTGCTGTCCGCTCGGCCGACCGGCTCCCGGTCAGAGAGCCAGAGCTCAACCCCCGCAAGCACAACTAGGTGAGTACACGCTGAGAACAGTAACCCCACACACATATATATATAATTATAGCTATATAGCCCATTGCGTAAACAATCCATTTACTTTGAATATCATTTTCATAACGAGAATAAAAAAAAAAACTTTAGAGAGCCGGTACTTTGATCTAAAAAAAATTAGCAGGAATCATTAGAAACTATTTGATGGTGACCAAAATATTGACAAGACGGGGGGGGGGGGACTTAAGACAATAAAAAGATTGGATGCCATGTCGCTTAGTGGTAGCGGATGTATGTAGTACCCGGTGATCAACCAGGCTGTGACTCATACGTCAGGCTGCGAGCAGCCGCGTCCAACATCCTGGTTGATCAGTCCAGCAACCAGGAGGCCTGGTCGACGACCGGGCCGCGGGGACACTAAGCCCCGGAAGCCCCTCAAGGTAAGGTAACCAAGGTACCCATCAGGGTCGCCCCCTGTCGCCACTACATCACGGGCCCAGCACCACAACACAGCGACAGTGACACGCTGAGAAGGGGGAAGAACCATGATGGTGAGACAGGTTCCCATGTAGGGTTGTGTGACGCCAAGTTAGACGAGAAGAGGGGCCGGCCGGCCGGTCATGTACCCGGCAGCCATGTTTGTTGACACAGCCATGTTGGCGTGACAAGTGGCGGGCGAGGTGCGCGCACCCGACCGCTTCGCCTCATTTGTTACTTCTGTAACCAGTGTGGGAGACGTCTGGAGGCGTGGGAGGGCAAACCGGCTCACTACTGTGCTGGGAGGGGGAGGGATTGGTGGGTTTGGGGGGGATTGGGGTTGGGGGGAAGTTTTTAAGAGAGATTGGAAGCGGTGGATATTTAGTCGGTTCATTGAGGGGAGGTTATATTATGATGCTTTGTGGCTGGAGGTGGATTTGTTGACGTGGAGTGGGACTTGAGGCAGTGTGGTTGGTGGATCTGTTTGTGCTTGTGCCTGTGCTCGAGAGAGAGAGAGAGACACAGACAGACAGACAGAGTGGCAATATAACTCAGTATACACAGTATAACGTAAATATAACCAACACTAAGAGTGTCGGTTATACTCTTATCATATATGACTCCATGGTCATATATAACCAGCAAGAACACAAAGAGAAACATAGGCAATAACATAAACAAAGAACAGCTGTTCTGCCTCTTGTCTTAGGCAATAACATAAACAAAGAACAGCTGTTCTGCCTCTTGTCTTAGGCAATAACATAAACAAAGAACAGCTGTTCTGCCTCTTGTCTTATTCTTACCTTGATGGGGGGTTTCCACGGATTAGGCTTCAGCTCTTGGGCCTGGCCTTTATAGTTATCAGTCAAGTGATACAGTGACCACGGCGCCACGGCTTTGTTTCTTGTGATATCTTCTCCTTAGTAGGGGCCTCGTAGCCTGGTGGATAGCGCGCAGGACTCGTAATTCTGTGGGGCGGGTTCGATTCCCGCACGAGGCAGAAACAAATGGGCAAAGTTTCTTTCACCCTGAATGCCCCTGTTACCTAGCAGTAAATAGGTACCTGGGAGTTAGTCAGCTGTCACGGGCTGCTTCCTGGGGGTGGAGGCCTGGTCGAGGACCGGGCCGCGGGGACACTAAAGCCCCGAAATCATCTCAAGATAACCTCAAGATAGTAGGGAGAGTAGACGTTGAGTAGTAGTTTAGTACGGAGACACGAGGCAAACGGCATAATAAATTTAAATTAGTTATCGGTAGACATTTATTTGAAACTTCCGGCGGTTGGAATGGTGGATTCAAAATACTGAAACTCAATCTTGTGGAGAGAGTAATAGGTGTTTGTGTGTGTGTGTGTGTTTGTGTGTGTGTGTGTGTGTGTGTGTGTGTGTGTGTGTGTGTGTGTGTGTGTGTGTGTGTGTGTGTGTGTGTGTGTGTGTGTGTACTCGCCTAGTTGTGCTTGCCGAGGGGGGGGTTGAACTCTGGCTCTTTGGTCCCGCCTCTCAACTGTCAATCATCTGGTGTACAGATTCCTGAGCCTGAGATTGGGTTTATGTGTGTGTGTGTGTGTGCGTGCGTGTGTGTGTGAGAAGGGGGTTGGGAGATTACTCTCCAAACTGCTTGTAGACACTGCTACTGCAGTATCTCTCTCTCACAAGATAACTCTCATTCTCTCTCTCTCTCTCACCCCCTTCCTCTTTCTTTATCTTCTCCCTCCCTCCCCTTCCCTCTCTCTCTCTCTCTATCTATCTATCCCTTTACTCTCCCCTCTTACCCAACTGTTCCTTCTCCTCTCTCTCATTTCACTAACTACTCTGTTGTATCTAAGACCCTGTAATCGTTTTCAGCTCCTCCTTCACCGCTGCACCACCACACCACCACGCGACAGCTGCCAGTACACTACCACATCACCACTTGACAGCTGTCAACACATGACAGCTGTCACCACACACGACTGCTGACAACCCCCACCCGTTGTCACTGACAGCGACACTGTCGCCATCTCCACTAACACCACCACTCCCAACACTCTACAGTCATTACAACCACCTCTACTAATATCAATGTGATTGATAACTGGGATATTCATGGATGTGACTGATGGCTGGGATATTCATGGATGTGACTGATGGCTGGGATATTCATGGATGTGACTGATGGCTGGGATATTGATGAATGTGACTGATGGCTGAGATATTCATGGATGAGACTGATGGCTGGGATATTGATGGATGTGACTGATGGCTGGGATATTGATGAATGTGACTGATGGCTGAGATATTCATGGATGAGACTGATGGCTGGGATATTGATGGATGTGACTGATGGCTGGGATATTGATGGATGTGACTGATGGCTGGGATATTCATGGATGTGACTGATGGCTGGGATATTCATGGATGTGACTGATGGCTGGGATATTCATGGATGTGACTGATGGCTGGGATATTGATGAATATGACTGATGGCTGAGATATTCATGGATGAGACTGATGGCTGGGATATTGATGGATGTGACTGATGGCTGGGATATTGATGGATGTGACTGATGGCTGGGATATTCATGGATGTGACTGATGGCTGGGATATTGATGGATATAACTGATGTTTGGGATATATATATATATATATATATATATATATATATATATATATATATATATATATATATATATATATATATATATATATATATATATATATATGTCTAGAACGTGACGGTAACTTAGAATGTAATCAAGAATAGGTATACGATTAAAATCTAATCCATAACACGAATATGACCCAATAATACACGTGTATATATCTAACTTTGGATCAGTCTAATACAGGGAACTAATCCGGTCATTAGTATCAGCGAAGAGTATAATCTTTCGACACTAGTATGCTGGCCGCGGTTATAATCTCCTCATTTGCATATAGCGAAAATATAATCTGCGCATGACTTTGAACAGTTGTCTCCAGGTGATAGAATGACGGGTTGGTTTTCCCAGACGTGGGGTTGGGGGGTTGTGGTTGTGGGGGTTGTGGTTGTTGTGGGGGTGGTAGGGGGGGGTGGTTGTGGGGGGGTGGAACAGGGGGAGGTTATGATTGGTAGGGTGGAATTATTCTTAATATTATGTATTTTTTTATATAATAATTAAAATTCCGCTGAAGCCATTCTTAAGTGATCCTCAGGAGGGTTTATAACTACCATTAACCTCACCCCCCCCCCCCCCTCTCTCTCTCTCTCTCTCTCTCTCTCTCTCTCTCTCTCTCTCTCTCTCTCTCTCTCTCTCTCTCTCTCTCTCTCTCTCTCTCTCTCTCTCTCTCTCTCTCTCTCTCTCTCTCTCTCTCTCTCTTTTTCCTCACTATATACACTACAAAAATATAGCTTCACAGTGTATAGAAACTATACACTGTGTGTATAGTGTGTATCTTTGCCACTTCAAAATACAAATCAATAAAACATGTACATTACTATTTTATTTGTATTATTTGAACAGTATTATTAGTTATTAATAATACGATCATTTTTGTTAATTGAATCATCCTAATTGACTAATCACCATAATTGACTAATCACCATAATTACCCATCATAGTTATCAACGCAGTTATCAACAATGGGGATTCACTTGTAAGCTAACGAATTATATTTTTGCAATTGCATACTCAAATTTATTGCAGACATGACTCAACAATTGGGCACTAAATGGCACCACGATAAATTTATTGCAGTTTTGTGAACGTTTGAACCAACATCAATAGCCACGTTGATCATATGGTTAAACATATTTATATATATATATATATATATATATATATATATATATATATATATATATATATATATATGCGGAAAATCCACAGAGAAATATGAAATTTTCCGCATAAAATGATCAGTGTTTTGTGATCGTCAATTGCATATATATATATATATATATATATATATATATATATATATATATATATATATATATATATATATATATATATATATATATATATATATATATATATATATATATATATATATATTATATATATATTATATATATGTATATATATAGATTCACGAAGCAGTTACGCAAGCACTTACGAACGTGTACATCTTTCCTCAATCTTTGACGGCTTTGGTTACATTTATTAAACAGTTTACAAGCATGAAAACTTGCCAATCAACTGTTGTTATTGTTATAAACAGCCTCCTGGTGCTTCGGAGCTCATTAACTGTTTAATAATTGTAAACAAAGCCGCCAAAGATTGAGAAAAGATGTACAGGTTCGTAAGTGCTTGCGTAACTGCTTCGTGAATCTGGCCCAAGATCTCCAACGTAAAATATAAGATGGTTTTTAGATAATTTAAATTCAAATTTAAATTCAAATTCAAATTCAACAAGACGGAATTATAGGACAAATTTAACGTGATTAAAGCAACAATTTGAACACACTGGAATGAGAATTCAGATATAGTATGTGGTAGTTAGTGACTGTTTACTGAAGGCAATTAGTGGCTTAGTGTGACGAGCTTAAGTTAGACCAACTTAACAAGCGGGATATAATCCGCTTGTGTGGTGAAACTTGGTGAGTGTACTGTTTGTTGTTGTTTAAAATTCGCTACTTCGAACAAAAAGTTCCAAGCAGCACGGGCTATGGCGAGCCCGGAGTGGGGTGGAGTGTTTTGTTTGATAGTGTTTCTGACACGTAGCTGACCAAGGCTTGTTTTTTTTGTTTTTGGGAGTAAAGAGGAAGGAGAGGCATAGGTGAAGGGACGTTTAGAAGTTGTGAAATGCAGTGAGAAAGTTATGAAAGTAGGCGGGCTGTCCGCCTTGCTGACACGATGTGTGGGTGTTGATGATAGGGGCCGTGGGTGGGCGTTGATGATAGGGGGCGTGGGTGGGCGTTGATGATAGGGGACGTGGGTGGGCGTTGATGATAGGGGACGTGGGTGGGCGTTGATGATAGGGGACGTGGGTGGGTGTTGATGATAGGGGGCGTGGGTGGGTGTTGATGATAGGGGCCGTGGGTGGGTGTTGATGATAGGGGCCGTGGGTGGGTGTTGATGATAGGGGACGTGGGTGGGCGTTGATGATAGGGGACGTGGGTGGCCGTTGATGATAGGGGACGTGGGTGGCCGTTGATGATAGGGGCCGTGGGTGGGTGTTGATGATAGGGGACGTGGGTGGGTGTTGATGATAGGGGACGTGGGTGGCCGTTGATGATAGGGGCCGTGGGTGGCCGTTGATGATAGGGGCCGTGGGTGGCCGTTGATAATAGGGGCCGTGGGTGGGCGTTGATGATAGGGGGCGTGGGTGGGCGTTGATGATAGGGGACGTGGGTGGGCGTTGATGATAGAGGACGTGGGTGGCCGTTGATGATAGGGGCCGTGGGTGGGTGTTGATGATAGGGGCCGTGGGTGGCCGTTGATGATAGGGGCCGTGGGTGGGTGTTGATGATAGGGGACGTGGGTGGGCGTTGATGATAGGGGACGTGGGTGGGCGTTGATGATAGGGGCCGTGGGTGGCCGTTGATGATAGGGGCCGTGGGTGGGCGTTGATGATAGGGGACGTGGGTGGGTGTTGATGATAGGGGGCGTGGGTGGGTGTTGATGATAGGGGACGTGGGTGGCCGTTGATGATAGGGGCCGTGGATGGGCGTTGATGATAGGGGCGTGGGTGGCCGCTGAGTACGAAAATGGACGAAGGTGAAGGGAGGGGAGAGAAGGGGTGATGGGTAAGGGGATAAAAGGGAGGGAATGAAGAAGAAAGGGTTGAAAGGGGGAGTGAAAGGGAGGAGGGGTAGGTCATAGCCACATGTGTGGGCCATGGTGACATCTGTATGTGTTGATGCCCATCGCCAACGCATTGAGATCATCGCTAAATCCGTCCTCTCCCCCACTCTCACCAGGAGGGGGGGGGGGCCAAGAGACACCCCCTCCCCCATAATACCTTTGTTGACCTCTATTGACCTGGCTTGTGTTGGCATGATAGGGTGACTGGTCTCTCTCTCTCTCTCTCTCTCTCTCTCTCTCTCTCTCTCTCTCTCTCTCTCTCTCTCTCTCTCTCTCTCTCTCTCTCTCTCTCTCTCTCTCTCTCCAACAACACAGCAAAGCCGTCCACAGAACAATCAGTTACAACTAATCTTACTCTAGTTTCCCCTTTTTCCCCTCTCTCCCTCCCCTCCACGAATCAGCTGCTGCGGTACCCCTCCCCCCCCCCGGCCCCACCAATCGGGTCATTTGGCACGGATCAATAAAGTAGAATAATCCCAGAAAGGAACCAATTAAACTCAACAATGACCTGAGGTAGCTTGGGCGCGCTCCTTCACGCCCCTGTTTAAATTCATCTCAAATTGATGGTTTGACAGGATTGAAGAGTCAAAGGCGGGCAGCTGGAGGAGCCCTTCGGGGGGGTGAGGGGTGAGTGTGGGTGGTGATGGAGGGGGAGTCGTTGGGGTTAGTGGGGGTGGAATGGTGTTTGTGGGGGCGTTGTGGTGGTGGGGGGGGAGGTGCTGGGGTGTGGGGGAAGTGTGGGGGAGCAGGGGTGCTGTGTGGGGGTGTGGAGAAGTCAGGAAATATATAACCTAAGGCTCATGTCACGAGTGGGACGGGAGACATCTCCCGTCACGCAGGGTGCAGTCGCACCTCCACAGATCTCCAGTATCAGCTCTTGATACTGGTAATGGCTCAAAAGGGCCACCACTTACGGGCTATTCATGCCCGTGCCACCTCTTGGGTGGCTTAATCTTCATCAATCAATCATCACGAGTGGAATAGAAGAACACACATCCCTTACTTAAAACAAGACCATAGGAACAAAGCAAGCATTAGATGGCCTATAGGCCCCACACGAGGCCTATAGGCTCACACGAGGCCTATATGTTAGAATACATAATACTATTGATCCCTACAGAAAGAGTAGTCACACTAACGCGACTGCATCAATCAGAAATACCTAATATCATGAAGTTACATAATGATCCCTGATACTATGAAATGAACGCGCAGGGTAATGCTAATACTACGAACTGAACTATAAATAGGAAAACTGAGAACGCATCCAACGAATAAAACTTTTGTTCAATTGAACGCAGCCCACCTATTCAATAATTGTCCTGAACGCATTCATCGATACAATAATTCTGGAATTCAGCGCCCAGACAGACAGCAACATCGTTAACACAACGCACTCAGCGATTAAACTACCATAATAACCTTTATACTGCTAAGTAATTATCAAAAGAAGGCTCCAAGGCGAAGAGCCTATGTGATCTGTCTTTGCATTTTGTGTTATTTTACTAAATTTTTTTGTTTGGTAACCTCACCCATTAGCGGGAGAGTGCTGATAGCCGTTGCCAGTTTTTGAATTATTTAAATCATCGCTTCAACGAAATTCCGGGCAGTTAACGGATTAAATTGTCAATTACCGCCACAGTAATTAATTACACCATTTTTCATCAGTTTGTCCAATGAATTATAATTGGTGGGTCTCTGGTGACACGAGGCGCTGATTGGTCAGCCGTCCGCGGTAAAACACCAACCATTTTCGTAGGTTTATATTCAGGCGACAACACTACTGTCGCTAACATTAAACACCCGCGAAAACAAGCTCACTCTGGGGGGGATAACTGATCTAAATTTGAATTTGAATTTCATCGATTAATTGGAAACGTGAAAACAAATGGAAAACATGAACCATGTTTTTTTTTGGTTAGCTCTTTGGTCAGTTCATAAATATTGAGTGATAAATGTGAGTGGATAAAGGTAATGTAATTTACTGAGTGGTGTGATAGACTCATTATCAACCTTGTATAATCTATATTACCTATGCAATAATTAGCTTGGTTTTTTGCGATTTTTTTAATGTTTTTGGATTTTAAACATATATATCTATATTGGAAGCAATGTATATCTATCTATCATGTTATTAAACATGATAGAAAGCGGCAGGTCAGTTATTTTAACAGGAATCTTTATGTTTTGTACTCTGGAAGACCGTTGAAAAATTAACGTTCCGAAAATTCGCTTTACAACGTAACTCTGTGATTCGTTGATGCTGTAAACATCTTTGGAGGCAGAACGGAAGTGGATGTAAATTACTTAAGGGGGCAAGTGGTGGCGTGTGGGTTTAGGTGTGGGTTTATGGGAGGTGTGGGTGTGTAGGTGTGGGTTTATGGGAGGTGTGGGGGTGTGTAGGGAAGGAGGGAGTGTCGTACAGGTAGGGGGTGTAGGAGAGTGAGAGGGAGGACTGGTCAACTAAGGGGGTGGTCCCGCCACATTACACACTCGGATGGCGCTAATTTCAAACGCGTCATTAACGCGGGAAAAATTAGCGCGGGCATGACACCTAGACGTTAACTGCCCGTTGACCGCGATGGGGAAGGGGGTGAGGATATTGAGGGAGAGGTGAGGAGTGTGAGGGAGGGGCTAGGAGTATGAGGGAAAGGTAGGAAGTGGCAGGAGAATATAAGGAAGCAAGGACAGGGAAAGAAGTGAGGATTAAACTGTTGGGAGAGATGGGGGAAATGGAAGAAAATGGGGGGAAAGACAGCCTTATATGGGCCGGGGGGGGAGGGGAGGTGGTTACGTGGTGATGTTTAAGAGTAATTAAGGGGCTTAGTTGGAGAGGTCAGTGATAGGGCACGTGCGGGCGGATAGTTTCTTTGGCGTGATCATTGGGTGTGCTCACGGTTTCAGTCAAAGGTCAATATTTTCAGTCAATATTTTCCAAATTTTCGGCACAAAACATAGCATTAAGTCGGGTTATTCTCCCCCTAAATAGAAAGTAGTGTGGGTTCCTTTCTCACGTTAACAATCCTGGCAGTTCTGTGACCTCTGACAAGACATCTGGGTTCTGTGTACAACTCAGCGTGACAAATGGGGGGCCTCGTAGCCTGGTGGATAGCGCGCAGGACTCGTAATTCTGTGGCGCGGGTTCGATTCCCGCACGAGGCAGAAACAAATGGGCAAAGTTTCTTTCACCCTGAATGCCCCTGTTACCTAGCAGTAAATAGGTACCTGGGAGTTAGTCAGCTGTCACGGGCTGCTTCCTGGGGGTGGAGGCCTGGTCGAGGACCGGGCCGCTGGGACACTAAAGCCCCGAAATCATCTCAAGATAACCTCTTAAGAACAGAGAAGGGATAGCAGCAGGAAGGAAACTTCAGACGGTCAACAAAGGCATATTTAGAAGAAGCATTTCCCTGTTAACGGTTCAAATTAGAGTAAATCAACAGTAATACCTTCAATGCCAACAGCAAGTACCTAACAGCCCTAGGAACAACCTAACAGCAACAACCTAACAGCCCTAGGAACAACCTAACAGCCCTAGGAACAATCTAACAGCCCTAGGAACAACCTAACAGCAACAACTTAACAGTCCTAGGAGCAATCTAACAGCCCTAGGAACAATCTAACAGCCCTAGGAACAACCTAACAGCCCTAGGAACAACCTAACAGCCCCAGGAACAACCTAACAGCCCTAGGAACAACCTAACAGCAACAACCTAACAGCCCTAGGAACAATCTAACAGCCCTAGGAACAACCTAACAGCCCTAGGAACAACCTAACAGCCCCAGGAACAACCTAACAGCCCCAGGAACAACCTAACAGCAACAACCTAACAGCCCTAGGAACAATCTAACAGCCCTAGGAACAACCTAACAGCCCTAGGAACAACCTAACAGCCCTAGGAACAATCTAACAGCCCTAGGAACAACCTAACAGCCCTAGGAACAACCTAACAGCCCTAGGAACAACCTAACAGCCCTAGGAACAATCTAACAGCCCTAGGAACAACCTAACAGCCCCAGGAACAACTTAACAGTCCTAGGAGCAATCTAACAGCCCTAGGAACAATCTAACAGCCCTAGGAACAACCTAACAGCCCTAGGAACAATCTAACAGCCCTAGGAACAACCTAACAGCCCCAGGAACAACTTAACAGTCCTAGGAGCAATCTAACAGCCCTAGGAACAACCTAACAGCCCTAGGAACAACCTAACAGCCCCAGGAACAACTTAACAGTCCTAGGAGCAATCTAACAGCCCTAGGAACAATCTAACAGCCCTAGGAACAACCTAACAGCCCTAGGAACAACCTAACAGCCCCAGGAACAACCTAACAGCCCTAGGAACAACCTAACAGCAACAACCTAACAGCCCTAGGAACAATCTAACAGCCCTAGGAACAACCTAACAGCCCTAGGAACAACCTAACAGCCCTAGGAACAACCTAACAGCCCCAGGAACAACCTAACAGCCCTAGGAACAACCTAACAGCAACAACCTAACAGCCCTAGGAACAACCTAACAGCCCTAGGAACAACCTAACAGCAACAACCTAACAGCCCTAGGAACAATCTAACAGCCCTAGGAACAACCTAACAGCCCTAGGAACAACCTAACAGCAACAACCTAACAGCCCCAGGAACAACCTAACAGCCCTAGGAACAATCTAACAGCCCTAGGAACAACCTAACAGCCCCAGGAACAACCTAACAGCCCTAGGAACAATCTAACAGCCCTAGGAACAACCTAACAGCCCTAGGAACAACCTAACAGCAACAACCTAACAGCCCCAGGAACAACCTAACAGCCCCAGGAACAACCTAACAGCCCCAGGAACAACCTAACAGCCCTAGGAACAACCTAACAGCCCCAGGAACAACCTAACAGCCCTAGGAACAACCTAACAGCCCCAGGAACAACCTAACAGCCCTAGGAACAATCTAACAGCCCTAGGAACAACCTAACAGCCCCAGGAACAACCTAACAGCCCTAGGAACAACCTAACAGCCCCAGGAACAACCTAACAGCCCTAGGAACAATCTAACAGCCCCAGGAACAACCTAACAGCCCCAGGAACAACCTAACAGCCCTAGGAACAATCTAACAGCCCTAGGAACAACCTAACAGCCCTAGGAACAACCTAACAGCAACAACCTAACAGCCCCAGGAACAACCTAACAGCCCCAGGAACAACCTAACAGCCCCAGGAACAACCTAACAGCCCTAGGAACAACCTAACAGCCCCAGGAACAACCTAACAGCCCTAGGAACAATCTAACAGCCCTAGGAACAACCTAACAGCCCTAGGAACAACCTAACAGCAACAACCTAACAGCCCCAGGAACAACCTAACAGCCCCAGGAACAACCTAACAGCCCCAGGAACAACCTAACAGCCCTAGGAACAACCTAACAGCCCCAGGAACAACCTAACAGCCCTAGGAACAACCTAACAGCCCCAGGAACAACCTAACAGCCCTAGGAACAATCTAACAGCCCTAGGAACAACCTAACAGCCCCAGGAACAACCTAACAGCCCTAGGAACAACCTAACAGCCCCAGGAACAACCTAACAGCCCTAGGAACAATCTAACAGCCCCAGGAACAACCTAACAGCCCCAGGAACAACCTAACAGCCCTAGGAACAACCTAACAGCCCCAGGAACAACCTAACAGCCCTAGGAACAATCTAACAGCCCTAGGAACAACCTAACAGCCCTAGGAACAACCTAACAGCCCCAGGAACAACCTAACAGCCCTAGGAACAATCTAACAGCCCTAGGAACAACCTAACAGCCCTAGGAACAACCTAACAGCAACAACCTAACAGCCCCAGGAACAACCTAACAGCCCTAGGAACAACCTAACAGCCCCAGGAACAACCTAACAGCCCTAGGAACAACCTAACAGCCCTAGGAACAATCTAACAGCCCTAGGAACAACCTAACAGCCCTAGGAACAACCTAACAGCCCCAGGAACAACCTAACAGCCCTAGGAACAATCTAACAGCCCTAGGAACAACCTAACAGCCCTAGGAACAACCTAACAGCCCCAGGAACAACCTAACAGCCCTAGGAACAACCTAACAGCCCTAGGAACAATCTAACAGCCCTAGGAACAACCTAACAGCCCTAGGAACAATCTAACAGCCCTAGGAACAATCTAACAGCCCTAGGAACAACCTAACAGCCCTAGGAACAACCTAACAGCCCTAGGAACAACCTAACAGCCCTAGGAACAATCTAACAGCCCCGGGAACAATCTAACAGCAACAGCAACAACCTAACAACCCCAAGAACAACCTCGCAACAACTACTCCATCACACAAACCACCCCTCCCCCCTCCCCTCCCCCCCCCCCCTCCCGCTCCCAACACCAGATCGTTCCTATCACCTGTAGTTACCACCTTGGTGTCATTCCCGTGCTAACGATGCCTGCACATGGGTTCTTTACGAGGGAGGGAGTGTAAATGGGGTCACGGGCCATAAACAAGGTCACCCCCCCAGCCCGGGGAGATGAGGTCAACCGCGGCGAGAGCGGTCAAGGGGTCAAGGGCGAACCGGAGGGGAGAGGTCAAGCGCGTACGGCCAAACCCTTGTACCAATTACCATATTTAAAGACCTGATTCAGTTCTTCCGTGACCACGTGTGTGGTTCTGTTTAGCACCTGGGCGTTATAGGCTACTGCTGCTGCTACACTGCTGTTATACTGCTGGTATACGGCTGTTATACTGCTGGTATATGGCTGGTATAATGCTGGTATAATGCTGTTATACGGCTGCTATATGACTGGTATAATGCTGCTATACTGCTGTTATACGGCTGCTATACGGCTGGTATAATGCTGCTATACTGCTGTTATACGGCTGCTATACGGTTGGTATAATGCTGCTATACTGCTGTTATACGGCTGCTATACTGCTGTTATACGGCTGCTATACGGCTGGTATAATGCTTCTATACGGCTGGTATAATGCTGCTATACGGCTGGTATAATGCTGCTATACTGCTGTTATACGGCTGGTATAATGCTGCTATACTGCTGTTATACGGCTGCTATACGGCTGGTATAATGCTGCTATACTGCTGTTATACGGCTGGTATAATGCTGTTATACTGCTGTTATACGGCTGCTATATGGCTGGTATAAAGCTGCTATACTGCTGTTATACGGCTGCTATATGGCTGGTATAATGCTGCTATACGGCTGGTATAATGCTGCTATACGGCTGGTATAATGCTGCTATACGGCTGGTATAATGCTGCTATACGGCTGGAATACTGCTGGTATAATGCTGCTATACTGCTGCTATACTGCTGCTATACGGCTGGTATACTGGTTCTGATGTTTACACTGGAACAGGTAGATCATATCATGTTATTATTGCTGTTGTATAAATGCTCTTTTTAAACTGTTAATGTTGTTGGTGCTGTTTTGGCTCTCATATTGCTGAAATTGGCACTTTTTGGGGGATTTTGGAGCTATTGTTGAGTCTTATATCTAGGTGGGCGTCGAGCCAGTGACTGACTCAAAGGTATGCGTTATACCCGATTGATTGATTGATGAAGATTAAGCCACCCAAGAGGTGGCACGGGCATGAATAGCCCGTAAGTGGTGGCCCTTTTGAGCCATTACCAGTATCAAAAGATGATACTGGAGATCTGTGGAGGTGCGACTGCACCCTGCGTGACGGGAGATGTCTCCCGGACCAAGTGGTGACCAAATGGTGCGTTATACCCAGCCGCTAGTCTAATATATATGACTGGTATGGTGAACTCGGTAAGGTTAGGGGAGTTCGATCCCGTTGTATAGCTTCGGTATATATTCTTAGGTTCAGTGTATTTTGCAAGTTGTTGCTGCATTTGATCTGGTTTACTTATTGATTTGTACCATTGTATGTGTTAGAAGTGGGCCATCAGGCCTTTTGTCATAAAGGTCTTATTGCCTTTTTTTCTGATGTGAGATTTGGTGAGGCTCGTAGCCTGGTGGGGGGCCTCGTAGCCTGGTGGATAGCGCGCAGGACTCGTAATTCTGTGGCGCGGGTTCGATTCCCGCACGAGGCAGAAACAAATGGGTAAAGTTTCTTTCACCCTGAATGCCTCTGTTACCTAGCAGTAAATAGGTACCTGGGTGTTAATCAGCTGTCACGGGCTGCTTCCTGGGGGTGGAGGCCTGGTCAAGGACCGGGCCGCGGGGACACTAAAGCCCCGAAATCAACTCAAGATAACCTCAAGATAGTAAGCAGATAATGCTTTTCTATGCACTGCTTTAGCTCAATTTTCTATATATTGTAACGACATAGGCGATATAGGCCTATGTTTATCTTTGTTGATGTCTGCATGTCCCATCTTGAGGTTATCTTGAGATGATTTCGGGGCTTTAGTGTCCCCACGGCCCGGTCCTCGACCAGGCTTCCACCCCCAGGAAGCAGCCCGTGACAGCTGACTAACACCCAGGTACCTATTTTACTGCTAGGTAACAGGGGCATAGGGTGAAAGAAACTTTGCCCATTGTTTCTCGCCGGCGCCTGGGATCGAACCCAGGACCACAGGATCACAAGTCTAGCGTGCTGTCCGCTCGGCCGACCGGCTCCCCCCATCTTCTTGAGGTTATCTTGAGATGATTTCGGGGCTTTTTAGTGTCCCCGCGGCCCGGTCCTCGACCAGGCCTCCACCCCCAGGAAGCAGCCCGTGACAGCTGACTAACTCCCAGGTACCTATTTACTGCTAGGTAACAGGGGCATTCAGGGTGAAAGAAACTTTGCCCATTTGTTTCTGCCTCGTGCGGGAATCGAACCCGCGCCACAGAATTACGAGTCTAGCGTGCTGTCCGCTCGGCCGACCGGCTCCCCCCACCCATGGTTGTTCTTGTTATAAAGCTGCATTTGCAATGGTATTTCTTGATATTTTTATATGACTTGACATTCAGATGATGATTTTGGGACGAATTTGATGCTTCATCATCTGGGATAACGTTTAAGGTCAAGAGGAAGTTGTCCCATGGTTGATCTTATGAACAAATCCACAAGAGCCGTGATGAGGATTCGAACCTGCGTCCGGGAGCATCCCAGACACTGCCTTAATCGACTGAGCTACGACAGGGTAAAATCTTGTGGATTTGTTCATTTGATGCATCACGTTAGTGTGGTCTCTGTGTGTAATGGTTGATCTTGTTGCAAGGTTGCCCTGTGGCAGGTGTGGTAGGTGTGTGAGGTTGTAGTGTAGGTCTTATACAACAGGTGTGTGTGTTTTCAAGTCCTTCGTGAATGGCTGGTATTATTGTTTATCCAGCTGAACAACCTGTTTGTTTACGTGTAAAACAGACACCCCCCCCCCCCAAACCAGTCCAGACCCTATCTTGAGATGATTTCGGGGCTTAGCGTCCCCGCGGCCCGGTTCTATACTGTGTTTTTTTTCAAGTCTCTCCGATTCATTTGGGTTTCTAATTTCTATCCGTGTTCAGTCGTTTTTGTATCCATTAAAAAAAACTTGCCTCTTCTGTTTATCCAAACCCTCTCTTTTTAACTGCTCTTCACAAACTTATTTCTCTCTCTCTCTCTCTCTCTCTCTCTCTCTCTTCTCTCTCTCTCTCTCTCTCTCTCTCTCTCTCTCTCTCTCTCTCTCTCTCTCTCTCTCTCTCTCTCTCTCTCTCTCTCTCTCTCTCTCTCTCTCTCTCTCTCTCTCTCTCTCTCTCTCTCTCTCTCTCTCTCTCTCTCTCTCTCTCTCTCTCTCTCTCTCTCTCTCTCTCTCTCTCTCTCTCTCTCTCTCTCTCTCTCTCTCTCTCTCTCTCTCTCTCTCTCTCTCTCTCTCTCTCTCTCTCTCTCTCTCTCTCTCTCTCTCTCTCTCTCTCTCTCTCTCTCTCTCTCTCTCTCTCTCTCTCTCTCTCTCTCTCTCTCTCTCTCTCTCTCTCTCTCTCTCTCTCTCTCTCTCTCTCTCTCTCTCTCTCTCTCTCTCTCTCTCTCTCTCTCTCTCTCTCTCTCTCTCTCTCTCTCTCTCTCTCTCTCTCTCTCTCTCTCTCTCTCTCTCTCTCTCTCTCTCTCTCTCTCTCTTCTCTCTCTCTCTCTCTCTCTCTCTCTCTCTCTCTCTCTCTCTCTCTCTCTCTCTCTCTCTCTCTCTCTCTCTCTCTCTCTCTCTCTCTCTCTCTCTCTCTCTTTCTTTCTTTCTTTCTATCTTTCTTTCTTTCTTTCTTTCTCTGCCCCCCCCTCCCTATTCCCCCTCTCTCTTGCTCCACCCCCCCTCCCCTTCCCGAAGAGTATCAAGCCACGTGGACAACGATCAGAGTTAATCCAGGATTCTGGATTTATTTCGGCCCGGTGTGGATTAGCGCCCGACCGGTTTACGGTTTTATTGGCGGGAAATTTGAGCGGTCCAGTAGTTAGCCGTGTCCCGACCCGTGTCTGACTCTCGGCTTAAGCTAATGTGTGTTTACGTTTGTCCCGCTGACACGCTTCGTTTGACTTGTTTGACTTCGGTGTTTTATTGTGATGATTGATTTTTCTGCCCGTTTTATTAAATTCTTTGATTTTTCGTGTTTTAATATTGTTTTTTGGTAGAGGTGGTGGTTGTGTAATTCAAAACAATCAAAGATTCAAATCAAAGTAATTAGTTGTTTTTTTCTGTTTCCGTTTCGTTTGGGTAGGAAATTATATATATATAATTTATAATTTATATATCTTTATATATATATATATATATATATATATATATATATATATATATATATATATATATATATATATATATATATATATATATATATATATATATATATAAAGTTTGTAATGTTCTTCATTCTCTCTTATTCCTTCATCCTCTCCTTCCTTCAATTCACTCTCGTTATCGTTATCTTCTCTATCCTGTTGTTTCGTTATCGTCTCTCTCCTGATTCTCCGTCATCACCTGTTTCTCTACTTCCTTCTCTTCTCTGGTCTTATCTATTTCTCTTGGCTCTCCTTAACTCTATGCTTTACTTCCCGTTCCTGTTTCTCTTATTTTCTCTTTACTTCCTGGTTCTCTTCCTCCTCTGCTACTTCTCATCTTCTCCCTCTATTAATTCCATTTACTGTTCCAGCTGCGTTATTCTTCTTTTTAATCTGTTCCGTTCTTCCTTCCCTCTGCCTTATCTCTGCTCATCTTTGTCTTATCTCTGCTTATCTTTGCTCTCTTCCTTCTCCCATTTTCTTTGTCCGCTTTCTTTTTCTCCCCTTTTCCCTGTTGTTTCTCTTCCCCCTTCCATTAGAAGGTCGTGTAGTTCAGTTGGCTTCATTCTCGACTCACAATCGGGGGCTCCCGGGTTCGAATCCCGGACGGGACAAAAATGGTTGGGCACGTTACCTTTCGCCTAATGCCTCTGTTCGCCCATAGCAGTAAATAGGCACCCAGGAGTTAGTCAACTGCTGTGGGGTTGTATCCTGGGGGGGGGAGGGGGGATGGAACCCCCGATATAAGTCTATAAACTAAGTATATATACACAGACTTCCTGTCCCGGGGCAAAAGGATGTTGTTGTTGATGTTAAAGATTCGCTACTTGGAACAAAAAGTTCCAAGCAGCACGGGCTATGGTGAGCCCAGGAATTACTGTTATTTCCCCTCATCCCAACGTGGACCTCCTATCGTGCCTTGGGCCCTGAGAACACAGCGAGGGAGTCGGGTCTCTGGCAGGGAAAATACCGCAGTAATGAATTGACGGATACCCCCGAGGGGCGAGGACTTTCCCCTCATGCTGGGCAGACGAGGGGAAAGACGAGGAATGAGGGTGAGGGGTGGTGGGGGGGGGGGTAGGTAACGGGTCTGGCACATGTTCACTGTTCATCTTGTGCTACTAGTGCTTCTTTCCTTTGTTTGACTCGTTTGGTCTTAGGTATTTTCCTGGTGTTGATTTGGGGAAGCCTGGCTGTGTACTCAACTATTTGTACTCACCTATTTGTGCCTGCAGGATTGACTCTTGGATCCCGCCTTTCTAGCCATCGGTTGTTTATAGCAATGACTCCTGTCCTATTTCTCTATCATATCTAGTTATAAAATTATGAATAGAGTTTGCTTCCACAACCTGCTCCTTAAGTGCATTCCATTTTTCCATTACTTTCACGCTAAAAGAAAACTTCCTAACATCTCTTGTGACTCATCTGAGTTTCCAGCTTCCACCCATGTCCCCTCGTTCTGTTAATATTTCGTGTTAACAATTCTTCTATTTCCACTTTGTCAATCCCCCTGAGTATTTTATATGTTCCTATCATATCCCCCTTCTTCCTTCTTTTTTTCTAGTGTCGTAAGGTTCAGTTCATTCATGCGTTCTTCATATCCCATCCCTCGTAACTCTGGGACGAGCCTCGTCGCAAACTTCTGAACCTTTTCCAGTTTCTATACTGCCTACTGAAACGTAGGCAGTATAAAGAGCCCTAAATGCCTCCTTACTTAGGTTTCTGAATGATGTTCTAACTTTTGCCAGTGTAGAGTACGCTGCTGTCGATATCCTATTTATATGTGCCTCAGGAGATAGATTAGGGGCTACGTCCACTTCCAGGTCTCTTTCTGAAATCGTCACATGGAGGCAGTTCCCCTTCATTGTGTACTGTCCCTGTGGTCTCCTATCACCTACTTCAATTTCCATAACTTTACATTTGCTCGTGTTGAATTCCTGTAGCCAATTCTCTGACCATCTCTGCAACCTGTTCAAATCATCTTAGAGGATCCTACAATTCTCATCTGCCACAACTCTTCTCATTAATTTTGCGTCATCCGCGAACATCGACATATAGGACTCTACTCCTGTAAACATGTCATTAATGAATATTTGAAATAGAACTGGTCCCAGTACCGATCCTTGAGGTACTTCACTTGTTACCGTTCGCCAGTCCGACTTCTCGCCCCTTACCGTAACTCTCTGGCTCCTTCCTGTTAGGTAGTTCCTTATCCATACTAGGGCCTTTCCTCCCACTCCTGCCTGCCTCTCAAGTTTGAATAGCAGTCTCATGTGCGGAACTGTATCAAAGGCTTTTTGGCAGTCCAGAAATATGTAGTCTGTCCATCATTTTCTGTCTTGCCTTTTTCTCGTTATTTTATCATAGAATTCCAAAAAGTTTGTTAGGCAAGATTTCCATTTCCAAAACCCATGTTGATGTTTGTTCACAAACCTAATGTTCTCCAGGTGTGCAACCAGTCTTAGCCTAATTATTCTTTCCAGTATTTTACAGGGGATGCTTGTCAGTGATACAGGTCTGTAGTTAAGTACCTCCTCCCTATCGCCTTTCTTGAAAATTGGTACGACATTCGCCTTCTTCCAGCAACTGGGCAATTCTCCCGACATAAATGATTCATTAAAGATCATTGCCAGAGGCACGCTGAGGGCCTGTGCTGCTTCTTTTAGTATCCACGGTGATACTTTGTCTAATCCAACCGCTTTAGTTGCATCCAGTGTTGTCAACTGTTTCATTACCTCCTCTGCTGTCACCTCTATATCTAATAGTCTTTCATCTAGGGTAATCTCTTCTAACAATGGGAGCTGCTCAGGCTCGGTTGTGAACACTCCATGGAAACTGGCATTCAGTGCCTCGCAGATTTCTTTGTCATTTTCTGTATATGCCCCCTCTGTTTTCCTTAGTCTTGTCACTTGGTCGTTCACCGACATTTTTCTTCTAATATGGCTGTGTAGTAATTTAGGTTGCTTTTTTCGCTTTGATCGCAATATCGTTTTCATAATTTCTTTCCGATACTCTGCTTATGTTAATGTAATCGTTCCTAGCTCTGTTGCATCTGATCCTGTTGTCCTCTGTCCTTTGTCTTCTGTACTTCCTCCACTCCCGCCTGCTGGCCATTTTTGCTTCCTGGCACTGTCTATTAAACCATGGGTTATTATATTCCCAATTACTTTTTTCCTTTTCTTCCTCTGTGTGTGTGTGTGTGTGTTTGTGTGTGTGTGTTTGTGTGTGTGTGTGTGTGTGTGTGTGTGTGTGTGTGTGTGTGTGTGTGTGTGTGTGTGTGTATTCACTTAGTTGTATTCTCCTAGTTGTGCTTGCGGGGGTTGAGCTCTGCTCTTTCGGCCCGCCTCTCAACTGTCAATCAATCAACTGTTACTAATTACTAACTAATTATTTTTCACACAAACACACACACACACCCAGGAAGTAGCCCGAACAGCTGTCTAACTCCCAGGTACCTGGGCTAGGTAACAGGGGCATCCGGGTGAAAGAAACTTTGCCCATTTGTCTACCTGGTCCGGGAATCGAACCCAGGCCACAGGATTACGAGTCCCGCGCGCTGTCTACTCAGCTACCAGACCCCTGTTGTAGGGGGTCTGGTAGCTGTTTATGTGTGTGTATATGCGCGCGCGTGTGCGTGTGTGTGTGCTCTAGGCATGACTATTAGAACACGTGTCCCGGATGAAGGGCTCTCGCGCACGAAACCACAGCGGTCAAGGCGGCTATTGTGACCTGCAGTTCACACCCGCCGCACCAGATGCGGCCACAATCCCTCGCACCGTGTGTGGCGGTAATCGCGCGGGAAGAGGCGGAGAGCGCGGCCCGCCGCCCGCACCACGAACACCACCTCAACACCCATTTGATTCCCTTCAACTACTTGCTTCCCTTTTGCGGGGCATCTTGGGGCACCCTATGCCCCTGTTACCTAGCAGTAAAATAGGTACCTGGGTGTTAGTCAGCTGTCACGGGCTGCTTCCTGGGGGTGGAGGCCTGGTCGAGGACCGGGCCGCGGGGACACTAAAGCCCCGAAATCATCTCAAGATAACCTCAAGATAAGATGGATCTGTACCCTCGTCCTACCCATGCCGTGGGCGAGTGCCCCATAAACAACCCTTCTATATAGCCAGCTAAAACCTCAAACCTCAACTGGCGTCGCCGAAGAAAAACTAATTCAAATAATTACACATATAGTAGTAGTTTCAAAGCGTTATATGACAAAGAGTGCTGGGAAGACGGGACACCACGAGCGTAGCTCTCATCCTGTAACTACACTTAGGTAATTACACACACACACACACACGCAAATAGAGTGGTAGACGGTTGGAACAAGTTAAGTGAGAAGGTGGTGGAGGCCAAGACCGTCAGTAGTTTCAAAGCGTTATATGACAAAGAGTGCTGGGAAGACGGGACACCACGAGCGTAGCTCTCATCCTGTAACTACACTTAGGTAATTACACACACACACACACACGCAAATAGAGTGGTAGACGGTTGGAACAAGTTAAGTGAGAAGGTGGTGGAGGCCAAGACCGTCAGTAGTTTCAAAGCGTTATATGACAAAGAGTGCTGGGAAGACGGGACACCACGAGCGTAGCTCTCATCCTGTAACTACACTTAGGTAATTACACACACACGGGCGTGAAAATGTAGGTCTTAGGAGTAGAGAATTTCCCGCGCGACTCCAGATTTTGGCGGGCGGCCGGGTCCAGATTTAGTACCACGGCTGACAACCCGAGGCAATTTAAGGGGCTCCTACATCAAGTCCAGTTTTGTTGGGTGGAATACATTAAATGTGCATTTTGGAGCGATATATCTGCCGCAGGAGGTAAATATTGCGTCCCCAGGGAGGCGTCGCAAGGCGGTAATGTAAGGGGGTGTTGTAAAGCTGTGGTTGAGGTCATTAGAGAAGAGGGAGATGGGGTAGAGAGAGTGTTGGAGAGAGTGTAAAAGAGGAAGGAACGAAAGAGGGGTGAGAGGGGCAACCTGATCAATCAGGCTGTGACTTATACGTCAGGCTGCGAGCTGCCGCGTCCAACAGCCTGGTTTGACGAGCCCAGCAACGGAGGAGGCCAGGTCGAGGGCCGGGCCGCGGGGACGCTAAGCCCTGAAATCATCTCAAGGTAACCTCAAGGAAAGGAGGGATTAAGGTAGGAGGAACTAGGGATCAAGAACGGGAGGAAGAAACCAAAGGCAAGAGACATAAAGTGAGCAGAAGTAAGGAAAGATGAATGAATAAAGGTGTGAGGGAGGGAGATAAGACACGAAGAGAGAGATGAAATTGAGCCAAGATGGTCAATTGCAAGATAGCTCCACCGTCACCCTGTACACCCACACACTCCCTACACACACACACACTCTACACACACACTCTCTACACACACACTCCCTACACACACACTCTCTCTCTACACCCACACTCCTCTCTACTGTAAACCCCACTTTAGTCCATGCTCACTGACCTTGCCTGTAGCAGTCAGAGAGCGAAAGAGATATGAGAAGAGAGTTAAGAGAGAAAGAATTGAGTTAAGGGAAAGAAAAGAAAGAAGAAAAAGGAAAAGAAATGGAAAAGAAAAGAAAGGAGAGAGAGAGAGAGAGAGAGAGAGAGAGAGAGAGAGAGAGAGAGAGAGAGAGAGAGAGAGAGAGAGAGAGAGAGAGAGAGAGAGAGAGAGAGTTAAGAGAGAGAGAGAGAGAGTTAAGAGAGAGAGAGAGAGAGAGAGTTGAGAGAGAGAGAGAGAGAGAGAGAGAGAGAGAGAGAGAGAGAGAGAGAGAGAGAGAGAGAGAGAGAGAGAGAGAGAGAGAGAGAGAGAGTGAGTTAGAGAGAGAGAGAGAGAGAGAGAGAGAGAGAGAGAGAGAGAGAGAGAGAGAGAGAGAGAGAGAGAGAGTGTTAAGAGAGAGAGAGAGAGAGAGAGAGAGAGAGAGAGAGAGAGAGAGAGAGAGAGAGAGAGAGAGAGAGAGAGAGAGAGAGAGTGAGTTAGAGAGAGAGAGAGAGAGAGAGAGAGTGTTAAGAGAGAGAGAGAGAGAGAGAGAGAGAGAGAGAGAGAGAGAGAGAGAGAGAGAGTGTGAGTGAGTGAGTGAGTGAGTTAAGTAGTTGCCGTGTGATAGGTCACCACAAGCCCCTTAATAGTGTTGACCACGACAAGTCTTGGTCAGAGAGGGAAGAGGGGGATAAGATCCTGTTGACCATCGCCCTCCTCCACCTTCAGTAATAATGACCCAAACCTCAGAATCAATACTTGTCTTCTTGAGAATGCTTCTCTGACGCTTCCCCGGAAGGTGCGTGAAATATGCCACTAATATATTGACCACATCACACACTAGAAGGTGAAGGGACGACGACGACGTTTCAGTCCATCCTGGACCATTCTCAAGTCGATTCACTTGAGAATGGTCCATGACGGACCGAAACGTCGTCTTCCCTTCACCCCTGAAACCATCTCAAGATCAAGATATATGGACAATCTCGTATAGGTATTAGCTAGTAGGGGTTGAAAAGGTTAGGCAGACACGCCAGCTAAACATGCACCAAACGTGAGCTCGAGCAATGACTCAGGGCTCCAAGTACGCTTTGAAATTAGATGAGAGAGAAATTATACAATATAGGTAGATAGCCTTAGTTCCAAAAGCACAGACGCGTCTATATAACTTACAGATGTACCTCTGTTATCACAGTTATAGGCTGCGAGTTAGTTGGCTTTATTTATTATGTATCCCATACCTGTACTGTGGGCGGTCCATATCCATCCTGTGGGTGGTAGTGGGTTCTATATCCATCCTGTGGGTGGTAGTAGGTCCCATATCCATCCTGTGGGTGGTAGTGGGTCCCATATCCATCCTGTGGGTGGTAGTGGGTTCTATATCCATCCTGTGGGTGGTAGTAGGTCCCATATCCATCCTGTGGGTGGTAGTGGATCCCATATCCATCCTGTGGGTGGTAGTGGGTCCCTATATCCATCCTGTGGGTGGTAGTGGGTTCTATATCCATCCTGTGGGTGGTAGTAGGTCCCATATCCATCCTGTGGGTGGTAGTGGGTCTCCATATCCATCCTGTGGGTGGTAGTGGGTCTCCATATCCATCCTGTGGGTGGTAGTGGGTCTCCATATCCATCCTGTGGGTGGTAGTTGGTTCTATATCCATCCTGTGGGTGGTAGTGGGTCCCATATCCATCCTGTGGGTGGTAGTGGGTCCCATATCCATCCTGTGGGTGGTAGTGGGTCCCATATCCATCCTGTGGGTGGTAGTGGGTTCTATATCCATCCTGTGGGTGGTAGTGAGAAAGGTTAGAGGTATTAATAGTCACAGGAACTGATCCCCCAAATTCACATAGTTTAATAAGTAAAAAACTATTTTTCTCTATTATCTCTACTACATATATTTCTCTCTAACACACACACACACACACACACACACACACACACACACACACACACACACACACACACACACACACACACACACACCCACACACACACACATATCCCCCAGGAAGCAGCTCGTAGCAGCTGACTAACTGCTGGGTGAACAGGTGCATCAGGGGTGAAAAAAAAAACTGACCACTTGTTTCTGCCTCGACTTAAAATCGAAACCAAGGCTCTTAGGACTACGCCCCCCGAGCGCTATCCACTCAGCCACAAGGCCCCGTGTGAGTGTGTGTGTGTATTCACCTAGTTGTGCTTGCTGGGGTTGACCTCTAGCTCTTCCGGCCCGCCTCTCAACTGTCAAATCAATCAATTGCTGTTTTTTTAACCCTCAACACACTAACTAAATAAAATATAACAAATTAACAATTAGAACACGCTGGAACGTTGTTAGCCAACGTTTAATTACATCAAACGATTTCATTGCAAAATGAGACGATATACCTGAAGCTTTGGAAGAATAATATATACGGTTATCAGTCCAGGTATGATAGCTGAGGATATCAGGGGCCCCAGGCCAGCCCACGACCCTTCACACACACACACACAGGTGGATAGCAGCTCCGTGCTGTGTATCTTAAGATGATAGAGCAAACGAGGGGATTGGTGACCAGGTTAGTTGACCACTTGGCCACTATGAGGCGTCAAGACGGTCAAGGGGACGCCAACAGAAGGCGTCAAGACGGTCAAGGGGACGCCACCAAGAGGCGTCAAGACGGTCAAGGGACGCTACCAGGAGGCGTCAAGACGGTCAAGGGGACGCCACCAGGAGACATCAAGACGGTCAAGAGGACGCCACCAGAAGGCGTCAAGACGGTCAAGAGAACGCCACCAGAAGGCGTCAAGACGGTCAATGGGACGCCACCAGGAGGCGTCAAGACGGTCAAGGGAACACCACCAAGAGGCGTCGAGACGGTCAAGGGGGACGCTACCAGAAGGCGTCAAGACGGCCAAGGGGACGCCACCAGAAGGCGTCAAAACGGCCAAGACGCCACCAGAAGGCGTCAAAACGGCCAAGACGCCACCAGAAGGCGTCAAAACGGCCAAGACGCCACCAGAAGGCGTCAAGACGGTCAAGGGGACGCCACCAGAAGGCATCAAGACGGCCAAGGAGACGCCACCAGAAGGCGTCAAGACGGTCAAGACGCCACCACAAAGCAACACTATCCACAGCTCCTCCTGTCAAGCCGGGATTTGGGACTTGAACCAGCTAATAATTCCGGTTCGATTATTGAGCGTCGTGGGACGGGATCACCATAGCCCGTGCTACTTGCAACTTATATTCCAGATAGCGAATCTTAAACAGCAAAAACAGCCATACTGGCTACATAATTACTCGCTTTGAGGGAGTCTATCTTATACTCAGATGTGCTCACCTAGTTGTGCTTGAGGGTCGAGCCTCTACTCTTGGGCCCCGCCTTTCCGACCATCATTAGTTCAGTACAGTTACTCTTTATAAACTGTTTTAGTTATCTTATTTACATTTAAAATCGTGTATAGAATTGGCTTCGACAATTTCTTCTTCTAGTCGTTATCATGACTGGTCGTTAGGTCGTTATCATGACTGTCGTTAGGTCGTTATCATGACTGTCATTAGGTTATCATGACTGACATTAGGTCGTTATCATGACTGTCGTTAGGTTATCATGACTATCGTTAGGTCGTTATCATGACTATCGTTAGATTATCATGACTGTCGTTAGGTCGTTATCATGACTATCGTTAGGTTATCATGACTGTCGTTAGGTCGTTATCATGACTATCGTTAGGTTATCATGACTGTCGTTAGGTTATCATGACTGTCGTTAGGTTATCATGACTGTCGTTAGGTTATCATGACTGTCGTTAGGTCGTTATCATGACTATCGTTAGGTTACCATGACTGTCGTTAGGTCGTTATCATGACTGTCGTTAGGTCGTTATCATGACTGTCGTTAGGTCGTTATCATGACTGTCGTTAGGTCGTTATCATGACTGTCGTTAGGTCGTTATCATGACTGTCGTTAGGTTATCATGACTATCGTTAGGTCGTTATCATGACTGTCGTTAGGTTATCATGACTATCGTTAGGTTATCATGACTATCGTTAGGTTATCATGACTATCGTTAGGTTGTCATGACTATCGTTAGGTTATCATGCCTGACATTAGGTCGTTATCATGACTATCGTTAGGTTATCATGCCTGACATTAGGTCGTTATCATGACTGTCGTTAGGTCATTATCATGACTGTCATTAGGTCATTATCATGACTGTCATTAGGTCATTATCATGCCTATCGTTAGGTTATCATGACTATCGTTAGGTCGTTATCGTGACTATCGTTAGGTTATCATGACTATCCTCCTCATTTCCTCGAGTGCAGTAATGTCCAGTTCTGTCAAGTCTTTCTTCATAGCTCAGTCCCTTTAGCTCCCGGTCGAGTCTTGTTGCATATTTGTGGACTTTTTCACATTATGTGTTTTGCTTCTTTAGGTAGGGGGGGTCCGTGCCGGTGGAGCGTAATCATGGCTCTCACAAGGGTTGTACATAGCGCTCACAAGGAATGTTTATAAGAGTTGATGAAGGATAGCAGGACGTGTGCCGGCATGATATATGCTGCCCCCCTCGTTATCCTGCTGTGTGTGTGTGTGTGTGTGTGTGTGTGTGTGTGTGTGTGTGTGTGTGTACTCACCTATATGTACTCACCTATATGTGCTTGCAGGATCGAGCATTGACTCTTGGATCCCGCCTTTCTAGCTATCGGTTGTTTACAGCAATGACTCCTGTCCCATTTCCCTATCATACCTAGTTTTAAAAGTATGAATAGTATTTGCTTCCACAACCTGTTCCCCAAGTGCATTCCATTTTTCTACTACTCTCACGCTAAAAGAAAACTTCCTAACATCTCTGTGACTCATCTGAGTTTCCAGTTTCCACCCATGTCCCCTCGTTCTGTTATTATTACGTGTGAACATTTCATCTATTTCCACTTTGTCAATTCCCCTGAGTATTTTATATGTCCCTATCATATCTCCTCTCTCCCTTCTTTTCTCTAGTGTCGTAAGGTTCAGTTCCTTCAGCCGCTCTTCATATCCCATCCCTCGTAGCTCTGGGACAAGCCTCGTCGCAAACCTCTGACAAACCTCTGACACAACCTCTGTGTGTGTGTGTGTGTGTGTGTGTGTGTGTGTGTGTGTGTGTGTGTGTGTGTGTGTACTCACCTAGTTGTGCTTGCGGGGGTTGAACTCTGGCTCTTTGGTCTAAGACCGAAGTCTAAGTCTTTGGTGTGTGTGTGTGTGTGTGTGTGTGTGTGTGTGTGTGTGTGTGTGTGTGTGTGTGTGTCTGTGTGTGTGTGTGTGACCTGGCTTGACCTCTGAGGTACGTGGGGCGGGCATCCTGACCCAAACTTTGACCTAGCACGCCCCTGGGAGCAGTTATTGGTGGTAATTTGTCAACTATATGGGTCGTTAGTGAGTGGTTCGTCGTGGTACTGGGGGAGTGGGGGGGGGAGGGGGTCAATGGGGAGCAGAGGTGGTGGTAGTCGCCTTCTAGTAATGGTTGTTGATGGTACGGAGGGGGGAAAGTGGGGGGGGGAGATGGTGGTAGTGATTTGGGTGGCATTTTTGTGATGGATGTGATGGTGGTTGTGGTGGTGGTTGTGGTGGTGGTTGTGGTGGTGGGGGGTAGTAGTGGTTGTGGTGGTGGTTGTGGTGGTGGGGGTAGTAGTGGTTGTGGTGTTTTATTTATTTATTTTTTTTTTTTTTTTATTATTATTTTCTACCACAGACGTGGCCGGACATTTACAATGCTAACCAGCATATATACATTTTCTTCTGTCCTCCATGGATAGAGTTAGAGACCTGTTAAACATATAGTTCAAGGGTTTATTGAACAATCAACCACAGAAGGTGATTGTAGTGCTTTTAAAATGCTAAGCTAACCTACATACGTAAATACATAGATACACAGATTTACGTATGCCCTACCTTGAGGTGCTTCTGGGGCTCAGCGTCCCCGCGGCCCGGTCGTCGACCAGGCCTCCTGGTTGCTGGACTGATCAACCAGGCTGTTAGACGCGGCTGCTCGCAGCCTGACGTATGAGTCACAGCCTGGTTGATCAGGTATCCTTTGGAGGGGATATAAAGTGTTCGATGTGTCTTTTACATAGTGTCATTAATGTCCATTTACAAAGGTGAAATGTAATTTTGATCAGCTTCCATATATACTTTATACACATACATATACATACACACACATATATACGTACATATACATATATACACACACACATGCATTCACATACATTTGTCTCTTTTACTCTGACAGGGTAAGATAGCTGATAAAGAAACTAGTGTGCAATTAAGCACTTAATCACTGAAGGTGATGAAGGTTCTTTTACAAGCTCAGGTTATATAGTTACATCACATACATTGTATAATTGATACATTACATGGTCAATCTTGGGTACAAGTCCAATATATCATCAAGTGTTCCAGTACTCATATAGTAATTACACAGTTCAGCATACCCCAGAAAGACTGACTTTCGCCCAGGAGGGCGAAAGTCAGTCAATATGGGACATAAAGTCAGTCAATATGGGACATAAAGTCAGTCAGTATGGGATATAAAGTCAGTCAATATGGGACATAAGTCAGTCAGTATGGGACATAAAGTCAGTCAATATGGGACATAAAGTCAGTCAGTATGGGACATAAAGTCAGTCAGTATGGGACATAAAGTCAGTCAATATGGGACATAAAGTCAGTCAATATGGGACATAAAGTCAGTCAATATGGGACAT
>NC_091230.1:20381713-20386713 GCF_040958095.1 Procambarus clarkii
TGTGTATGTATTCTGAGAGAACAGAACGAGTGTATACGCGTATATCTTGAGAGCATATGTACCAGTATATTTGTGGATGAGCACATGTACCAGTATATGTGTAGATGAGCACATGTACCAGTATATGTGTGGATGAGCACATGTACCAGTATATGTGTGGATGAGCACATGTACCAGTATATGTGTAGATGAGCACATGTACCAGTATATGTGTGGATGAGCACATGTACCAGTATATGTGTAGATGAGCCCATGCTGTACCAGTATATGTGTAGATGAGCACATGTACCAGTATATGTGTAGATGAGCACATGTACCAGTATATGTGTAGATGAGCCCATGTACCAGTATATGTGTAGATGAGCACATGTACCAGTATATGTGTAGATGAGCCCATGTACCAGTATATGTGTAGATGAGCACATGTACCAGTATATGTGTAGATGAGCACATGTACCAGTATATGTGTAGACGAGCACATGTACCAGTATATGTGTAGACGAGCACATGTACCAGTATATGTGTAGACGAGCACATATACCAGTATATGTGTAGATGAGCACATGTACCAGTATATGTGTAGACGAGCACATGTACCAGTATATGTGTAGATGAGCACATGTACCAGTATATGTGTAGATGAGCACATGTACCAGTATATGTGTAGATGAGCACATGTACCAGAATATGTGTAGATGAGCACATGTACCAGTATATGTGTAGATGAGCACATGTACCAGTATATGTGTAGATGAACCCATGTACCAGTATATGTGTAGATGAGCACATGTACCAGTATATGTGTAGATGAGCCCATGTACCAGTATATGTGTAGATGAGCACATGTACCAGTATATGTGTAGACGAGCACATGTACCAGTATATGTGTAGACGAGCACATGTTGTGATCGTGGAGTAATGTGTATTCTGAGAGTACAGAAGGAGTGTATACGAGTATATCTTGAGAGCCCATGTACCAGTATATGTGTAGATGAGCACATGTACCAGTATATGTGTAGATGAGCACATGTACCAGTATATGTGTAGATGAGCACATGTACCAGTATATGTGTAGATGAGCACATGTACCAGTATATGTGTAGATGAGCACATGTACCAGTATATGTGTAGACGAGCACATGTTGTGATCGTGGAGTAATGTGTATTCTGAGAGTACAGAAGGAGTGTATACGAGTATATCTTGAGAGCCCATGTACCAGTATATGTGTAGATGAGCCCATGTACCAGTATATGTGTAGATGAGCCCATGTACCAGTATATGTGTAGACGAGCACATGTTGTGATCGTGGAGTAATGTGTATTCTGAGAGTACAGAAGGAGTGTATACGAGTATATCTTGAGAGCCCATGTAACAGTATATGTGTAGACGAGCACATGTAACAGTATATGTGTAGACGAGCACATGTTGTGATCGTGGAGTAATGTGTATTCTGAGAGTACAGAAGGAGTGTATACGAGTATATCTTGAGAGCACATGTACCAGTATATGTGTAGACGAGCACATGTACCAGTATATGTGTAGACGAGCACATGTACCAGTATATGTGTAGACGAGCACATGTACCAGTATATGTGTAGATGAGCACATGTTGTGATCCTGAAGTAATGTGTATTCTGAGAGTACAGAAGGAGTGTATACGAGTATATCTTGAGAGCCCATATACCAGTATATGTGTAGACGAGCACATGTTGTGATCGTGGAGTAATGTGTGTGTGGTTGTCGTCCTCAGATGTCGGCGAGAAGCCGTCCCAGTCCTGCTCCACAGAGTCTGACGACGACAAGAACAAGAAGAAGCGACAACGGCGACAAAGAACCCACTTCACCTCCCAGCAGCTGCAGGAGCTGGAGGCCACCTTCGCCAGGAACAGGTGAGTCTAGGTGACTCTTAGTGTACCTGGCGGCCACTAGGGGAGGCTAGGTGACTCTTAGTGTACCTGGCGGCCACCAGGGGAGGCTAGGTGACTGTTAGTGTACCTGGCGGCCACCAGGGGAGGCCAGGTGACTGTTAGTGTACCTGGCGGCCAGCAGGGGAGGCCAGGTGACTGTTAGTGTACCTGGAGGCCACCAGGTGAGTCTAGGTGACTCTTAGTGTACCTGGAGGCCACCAGGGGAGGCTAGGTGACTCTTAGTGTACCTGGCGGCCACCAGGGGAGGCCAGGTGACTGTTAGTGTACCTGGAGGCCAGCAGGGGAGGCTAGGTGACTGTTAGTGTACCTGGCGGCCACCAGGGGAGGCTAGGTGACTCTTAGTGTACCTGGAGGCCACCAGGGGAGGCTAGGTGACTCTTAGTGTACCTGGAGGCCACCAGGGGAGGCTAGGTGACTGTTAGTGTACCTGGCGGCCACCAGGGGAGTCTAGGTGACTCTTAGTGTACCTGGCGGCCACCAGGGGAGGCTAGGTGACTCTTAGTGTACCTGGAGGCCACCAGGGGAGGCTAGGTGACTCTTAGTGTACGTGGAGGCCACCAGGGGAGGCTAGGTGACTGTTAGTGTACCTGGAGGCCACCAGGGGAGGCTAGGTGACTCTTAGTGTACCTGGCGGCCACCAGGGGAGGCTAGGTGACTCTTAGTGTACCTGGCGGCCAGCAGGTGAGTCTAGGTGACTCTTAGTGTACCTGGCGGCCACCAGGGGAGGCTAGGTGACTGTTAGTGTACCTG
This sequence comes from Procambarus clarkii, assembly GCF_040958095.1. Taxonomy (NCBI): domain Eukaryota; kingdom Metazoa; phylum Arthropoda; class Malacostraca; order Decapoda; family Cambaridae; genus Procambarus; species Procambarus clarkii. The sequence continues at coordinate 20,384,393 of NC_091230.1, forward strand.
GCGGCCACCAGGGGAGTCTAGGTGACTCTTAGTGTACCTGGCGGCCACCAGGGGAGTCTAGGTGACTCTTAGTGTACCTGGAGGCCAGCAGGGGAGGCTAGGTGACTCTTAGTGTACCTGGCGGCCACCAGGGGAGGCTAGGTGACTCTTAGTGTACCTGGAGGCCACCAGGGGAGGCCAGGTGACTGTTAGTGTACCTGGCGGCCACCAGGGGAGGCCAGGTGACTGTTAGTGTACCTGGCGGCCACCAGGGGAGGCCAGGTGACTGTTAGTGTACCTGGCGGCCACCAGGGGAGGCTAGGTGACTCTTAGTGTACCTGGAGGCCACCAGGGGAGGCCAGGTGACTGTTAGTGTACCTGGCGGCCACCAGGGGAGGCCAGGTGACTGTTAGTGTACCTGGCGGCCACCAGGGGAGGCCAGGTGACTGTTAGTGTACCTGGCGGCCACCAGGGGAGGCTAGGTGACTCTTAGTGTACCTGGAGGCCACCAGGGGAGGCCAGGTGACTGTTAGTGTACCTGGCGGCCAGCAGGAGAGGCTAGGTGACTGTTAGTGTACCTGGCGGCCAGCAGGAGAGGCTAGGTGACTGTTAGTGTACCTGGCGGCCACCAGGGGAGGCCAGGTGACTGTTAGTGTACCTGGAGGCCACCTTCGCCAGGAACAGGTGAGTCTAGGTGACTCTTAGTGTACCTGGAGGCCAGCAGGGGAGGCTAGGTGACTCTTAGTGTACCTGGCGGCCACCAGGGGAGGCTAGGTGACTCTTAGTGTACCTGGCGGCCACCAGGGGAGGCTAGGTGACTGTTAGTGTACCTGGCGGCCACCAGGGGAGTCTAGGTGACTCTTAGTGTACCTGGAGGCCAGCAGGGGAGGCTAGGTGACTGTTAGTGTACCTGGCGGCCACCAGGGGAGTCTAGGTGACTTAGTGTACCTGGAGGCCACCAGGGGAGGCTAGGTGACTGTTAGTGTACCTGGAGGCCACCAGGGAAGTCTAGGTGACTCTTAGTGTACCTGGAGGCCAGCAGGGGAGGCTAGGTGACTCTTAGTGTACCTGGCGGCCAGCAGGGGAGGCTAGGTGACTCTTAGTGTACCTGGCGGCCACCAGGGGAGGCCAGGTGACTGTTAGTGTACCTGGCGGCCACCAGGGGAGGCTAGGTGACTCTTAGTGTACCTGGCGGCCAGCAGGGGAGGCTAGGTGACTCTTAGTGTACCTGGCGGCCACCAGGGGAGGCTAGGTGACTCTTAGTGTACCTGGCGGCCACCAGGGGAGGCTAGGTGACTCTTAGTGTACCTGGCGGCCACCAGGGGAGGCCAGGTGACTGTTAGTGTACCTGGAGGCCACCAGGGGAGGCTAGGTGACTCTTAGTGTACCTGGAGGCCAGCAGGTGAGTCTAGGTGACTCTTAGTGTACCTGGCGGCCACCAGGGGAGGCCAGGTGACTGTTAGTGTACCTGGAGGCCACCAGGGGAGGCTAGGTGACTCTTAGTGTACCTGGCGGCCAGCAGGGGAGGCTAGGTGACTCTTAGTGTACCTGGAGGCTAGCAGGTGAGTCTAGGTGACTCTTAGTGTACCTGGCGGCCACCAGGGGAGGCTAGGTGACTCTTAGTGTACCTGGCGGCCACCAGGTGAGTCTAGGTGACTCTTAGTGTACCTGGCGGCCACCAGGGGAGGCTAGGTGACTCTTAGTGTACCTGGCGGCCACCAGGGGAGGCTAGGTGACTTAGTGTACCTGGAGGCCACCAGGGGAGGCCAGGTGACTGTTAGTGTACCTGGAGGCCACCAGGGGAGGCTAGGTGACTTAGTGTACCTGGAGGCCACCAGGGGAGGCCAGGTGACTCTTAGTGTACCTGGAGGCCACCAGGTGAGTCTAGGTGACTCTTAGTGTACCTGGAGGCCACCAGGGGAGGCCAGGTGACTGTTAGTGTACCTGGAGGCCACCAGGGGAGGCCAGGTGACTGTTAGTGTACCTGGAGGCCACCAGGGGAGGCTAGGTGACTGTTAGTGTACCTGGAGGCCAGCAGGTGAGTCTAGGTGACTCTTATTGTACCTAGAGGCCACCAGGGGAGGCTAGGTGACTCTTAGTGTACCTGGCGGCCAGCAGGTGAGTCTAGGTGACTCTTAGTGTACCTGGAGGCCACCAGGGGAGGCTAGGTGACTCTTAGTGTACCTGGAGGCCAGCAGGTGAGTCTAGGTGACTCTTAGTGTACCTGGAGGCCACCAGGGGAGGCTAGGTGACTCTTAGTGTACCTGGAGGCCAGCAGGTGAGTCTAGGTGACTCTTAGTGTACCTGGAGGCCACCAGGGGAGGCTAGGTGACTCTTAGTGT
>NC_091230.1:20391713-20411798 GCF_040958095.1 Procambarus clarkii
TGCATTAATTTTAACTAAAAAAAAAAAAAGTTTAATTAACTGTTAATTTAACTGTTTAATTCAACGTTAAATGTAAACTGCCATATGAAAATTTTAATTTAACTGTGATATCAACGTTAAATTTAAACAACAGTATTAACGTTAAATTTATCTGTCATATCAGAGTTAAATTTGACTTGTTAAAATGCTCCATCAACCAGAAATATGGATTCGATTGAACAAATGCACTCGTAAAGTGGAGTAATTAAGTATTAAAGCACAAAGTAATTTGAGATCAAACAAGGATTCATTTGACCTATTCCCAAAAGTGGATCAACAATACTATATAAAACGCGGAGTAATTTAAGCCCCATTAAACTCTTGCAACAATTATAATCATTTATAATCATGGATTAATATAACAGTTACTTATTTACCACAATTAGTTTAGTACTGATTATAAATATGACTTAATTTACACATTTATTCGCTACAATTTGCACTACGAATCAAAAAGAGGATCATTTTTGACCAGATATTTGCGTTAATTAACCATAATGAAAATAATTTGACAATGATCGCTTTTCGCTGCCAAAAAACAAAATACGAAGTTTTAAACCAATATTATTTTTTTCTCAAAAAACATTTTGTGATAAAGGTATTAACCAAACACCGATTTACATTATGTATATCAGTGTGAGACGTTGACACAGTCTGTACATAGAACACATATGATAATACACAAACAAAGGCAAATTTTATTTTTCCTGAAGGCTCATGGGTGAGCGGGGAAAGCGCTTTTTGCCATTTGGGCGTTGTTGGAAAAAAATAATTGTGCGTCGACTGTGACGTCACGATGCGCGCGCATCATTATAAGGCATTGTGTGTGTGTGTGGTTCTTGCGACGTTACATTGCGCACGCAAAGTCTTTTTCAAGACCTGAGACTGCAATGACGACGCGCTGCGCGCGCTAGTCTTTTTTTTTTTCAGTACGCGAGGCAACTGTGACGTCAATTTGTGGGCGCAAGGCGTCACAGGACGTGAGGCTCCTATGACGTCACTGCTCACCCAAGTGTTTACAAAACGTGTGGCTGCTATGACGTCACGATGAGGCGCCTGTGTTTACAAGTCGTACATGGACGTCATTTGCGTGCGTGCGTGCGTACATGTTTCCTGGCGTATCCTGACTGTACATTCCATTACCATATGATTATTACTCAAGCTGTACATAACGATGTTTCCTCTCCCACCTCCTCAGTGTATACATCCTAACAATTTAGGAGTACTTTTAGATATTTAAATGTCCGCATCTGTACTAATGTATCATGGTTTAATAAAGTACATAATTTCATTATTATTTGGTTTACTTTAAACCTTACTTCACAAGTCCTCTCACCAAAGTATGCCAAGCATATCTGTAACAATTGGGTTGAACGTAACCACAGATGGATATTAAATGTATAATGATATATTGAAAATATATCAAATATATATTATATATAGTCAAGTGTATGGTTAAATGAGACCCCCTGAACGCTTCTCTCACAGCCTTACAGAACACACAGAAATCACAATAGCCTGATATATCAAATGAACAAAACCACAGCCTTAGCTTTGTTACAGCAGAACAGCTCTTACAGTTACAGCTTTGCTGAAATGTCTAAGTGGGTCTAAATGTCAAATTAAGTGGGTCTTAATTTGTTGAATAGATGGGAGTGTTCAGAGCACATGGAGTGCTCAGGATTGGGAGGTTCTTGTAGGTATAGGGGGCCTCGTAGCCTGGTGGATAGCGCGCAGAACTCGTAATTCTGTGGCGCGGGTTCGATTCCCGCACGAGGCAGAAACAAATGGGCAAAGTTTCTTTCACCCTGAATGCCCCTGTTACCTAGCAGTAAATAGGTACCTGGGAGTTAGTCAGCTGTCACGGGCTGCTTCCTGGGGGTGGAGGCCTGGTCGAGGACCGGGCCGCGGGGACACTAAAGCCCCGAAATCATCTCAAGAAGGTACCTGCCATAAGCAACGGTAACTCAACCTGATCCCAGCAATCACATCACTTTATATATTTTGAATATTTTCACATCTGACTAGCAGAATTGGATCCACATATGACTAGCAGTAATGGATCCACACATGACTAATGGAAAATAGATCCACATAAGAGATATGTATTCTCTGGCCACTGCAGACTATCCCATAATTTTTTTCGTTGAATCTCCTGGGAGAAAAAATAAACACATTTCCGTGTTCAGTAGTTTCAATGTGTCCTGAAGTCAACTCCAAGGACCCAGAGTCGACTGGAGAAGGCTACGGTGACCTCAGACGAAGGTCAAGGGTCACGAAGACGGAAAGTTGACCTCAACGACTTCCTCAGGAACGACATATAGTACTGTATTCAAGAAAGCCCTGGGTAAATACTGGAATACTTGAATTCCCTGGGTAAAAACAGGAATTTTTCCCAAATATAAATTAATATTATAATATTTTAGCATATTGTGCATATATAGGCATAGGTTAGGTTAGGTGTTTAAGGTTCTGTTGGCGATTATTTGTATTTGTAGTACGTGGGTGAAGCATTTACAGCGTTGTGGTTCGAAGCACTTGTTCGAGATGTGTTCGAACGTCAGCAGTTGTGAGTCGTGTGTAACCCGCATTTCATTCATAAACAGGGGATTTAAATGCGGATTAATGAGCATTTGGCCTTTGTTGATGAGGCCGGGCTACACATACTCCAATCACTAATCTCTCCTCATCAACAATTGCCCTTTAATCCAGTCGCCAAATCCCCTGTTTATGAATGCAAGGCGGGTTACACACGACTCACAACTGCTGACGTTCGAACACATCTCGAACGCTTCACTGACGACTTTTGTTCGAACCACAACGCTGTAAATGCTTCACCCACGTACTACAAATACAAATAATCGCCAACAGAACCTAAACACCTAACCTAACGTACGCCAAACTATACATACATCTTTAATATATAACAAAACTAATCAATATACGAGGAAAAACTGTTTTTAATATACCTAGCGTTAAAATTAACGAGTGAGTTTTAAGGGGTCAAGGGACCAGATTCACGAAGCAGTTACGCTAACACTTACGAACCTGTCCATCTTTTCTCAATCTTTGACGGCTTTGCTTACAATTATTAAACACTTAATGAGCTCCGAAGCACCAGGAGGCTGTTTATAACAATAACAACAGTTGATTGGCAAGTTTTCATGCTTGTAAACTGTTTAATAAATGTAACCAAAGCCGTCAAAGATTGAGGAAAGATGTACAGGTTCGTAAGTGCTGGCGTAAGTGCTATCGTGAATCTGGCCCAAGGCCTTTGCTTAGACGACTATAGCAAAGGGGGCTTCATTACATCAAAATAATTGTTAATTGAGTCTTAATATGTAACCTATTATAGGCTTCAAAGTAACAAAAAAAATTGCATTTGAGATAGAGGTGTTTATTATCGCCTGGTTTGAGGACTAACTGCCTTGTTACAAGCTATTGGGATAAGTATGAGGAGAAAGCGCTAAGCCAGCGTGACTATGTTGCATTTGGAAGGGATATAAAGGCAATCTGCTGGGATATGAGGACAAGGAGCTGGGATATGAGGACATGGAGCTGGGATATGAGGACAAGGAGCTGGGATATGAGGACATGGAGCTGGGATATGATGACAAGGAGCTGGAATACGAGGACAAGGAGCTGGGATATGAGGACAAAGAGCTGGGATATGAGGACAAGGAGCTGGGATACGAGGACAAAGAGCTGAGATATAAGGACAAGGAGCTGGGATATGAGGACAAGGAGCTGGGATACGAGGACAAGCAGCTGGGATATGACATGGAGCTGGGATATGAGGACAAGGAGCTGGGATATGAGGACAAAGAGCTGGGATATGAGGACAAAGAGCTGGGATATGAGGACAAAGAGCTGGGATATGAAGACAAGGAGCTGGGATATGAGGACAAAGAGCTGGGATATGAGGACAAAGAGCTGGGATATGAGGACAAGGAACTGGGATATGAGGACAAAGAGTTGGGATATGAGGACAAGGAACTGGGATATGAGGACAAAGAGCTGGGATATGAGGACAAGGAGCTGGGATATGAGGACAAGGAGCTGGGATATGAGGACAAGGAGCTGGGATATGAGGACAAGGAGCTGGGATATGAGGACAAGGAGCTGGGATATGAGGACAAGGAGCTGGGATATGAGGACAAGGAGCTGGGATATGAGGACAAGGAGCTGGGATATGAGGACAGACTGAGAATAGTGACCAACTCCTTGAACCACCGAAGAACACCCTCGAACCTCCGCCCATTTTCTCCCAACTAGTTACCAACCGTTACAACATCCATCTACCAACTGTAAATAATTCAATTTAAAAGATAAATAAACTCCTTCCCCCCCCAAAAAATAAAAAAAATATATATATGCATCCAGGGGAGCCGGTCGGCCGAGCGGACAGCACGCTGGACTTGTGATCCTGTGGTCCTGGGTTCGATCCCAGGCACCGGCGAGAAACAATGGGCAGAGTTTCTTTCACCCTATGCCCCTGTTACCTAGCAGTAAAATAGGTACCTGGGTGTTAGTCAGCTGTCACGGGCTGCTTCCTGGGGGTGGAGGCCTGGTCGAGGACCGGGCCGCGGGGACACTAAAAGCCCCGAAATCATCTCAAGATAACCTCAAGATATGGTTCCTGCCCGCCATCTGAGGAGCTGGAGGAGCTCTATAACTTGTGACAAGCAGCCTTGTACCCTGCATGTAACCTTTCTTGTGTAATGAAATTTTCAAATAAAGTTAGATATATATATATATATATATATATATATATATATATATATATATATATATATATATATATATATATATATATATATATACACACTAAAAGAATAGGGGTGGTAGGAGAAGAAAATATCAAAGTGTTCAGTGAGGATCCACAAGGTCTTCTCTTGAGTACTCTTTATTTTCTTCTCCGAGGCTATGGGTCCCTACACTTGCACTAGAGGTGGTACCCCTATATATCCTTCCCCTCCCCCCAAAAAATCGGTGCCAGGTAAGTCCACTACGAACTCACCATAGTCCGTGCTACTTGCCCCGCTCCTGTGCCAGGTAAGTTACGGGCTCACCATAGCCCGTGCTACTTTGCCCCGCTCTTGTGCCAGGTAAGTAACGGGCTCACCATAGCCCGTGCTACTTTGCCCCGCTCTTGTGCCAGGTAAGTTACGGGCTCACCATAGCCCGTGCTACTTGCCCCGCTCCTGTGCCAGGTAAGTTACGGGCTCACCATAGCCCGTGCTACTTGGAACTTGTTTCGAGTAGCTGAATCTATAACAACGACAACCCAATAAATCCTCTATCCTCGTCCCGAGGAAAGAGTTTGAGGATTGTGGCGCATGCAAGAGCCCGCGGGCCAGCACACTCTCCTCAGCTCTGCGAACTGCGCCATTGAAGCCAGAATTAACGCTCCCCCGATCGTCGGACGAAGCATCGCCCGACGCGGCCCCGCCGGGGTCGAGGTGGTGGCGGCGGCCATCTGTGTGTATGCAGATTAGGCATTAGCCAAACTACTGGCTAGACCGTCACCGGGGCAAAGTTGATTGCTCGAGTAATCCCAATCCATTTACGAGGACCTTCTCGATACACGCCTCCTTACTTACAACTATTAATTCTATGCTAATTAGATTGATTCCGAACATATACGGTTGCGCCTTGTTTGTTCGCCAGAGGAGGAGTGGGGGGTGGGGGGGGATGGGAAGGGAACTATGAGGGGGAGAAAGCTGTTGTTGTTGTTATAGATTCAGCTACTCGGAACAAGTTCCAAGTAGCACGGGCTATGGTGAGCCCGTAACTTACCTGGCACAGGAGCGGGGCAAGTAGCACGGGCTATGGTGAGCCCGTAACTTACCTGGCACAGGAGCGGGGCAAGTAGCACGGGCTATGGTGAGCCCGTAACTTACCTGGCACAGGAGCGGGGCAAGTAGCACGGGCTATGGTGAGCCCGTAACTTACCTGGCACAGGAGCGGGGCAAGTAACACGGGCTATGGTGATCCCGTAGTGGACTTACCTGGCACAGCAGCGGGGCTGGGGAGAAAGCGTCAAGCCAAGACTATATAGCACTGGAAAGGGGACAGGATAAGGATTTGGGATGGGACGGGATGGGACGATTGCGTGTGTGTGTCTGGGGTACTGATGGGAAGGAGGGATTGTTTACATTTTTCTCAAGCCTGTAAGCCTTAAGTTTGTGAAGATGTCTCCAGGATGATGTCTCTAGTCTCCCCAACATCTTATCCAGTTTCCTCGCTGGGAAACCACTCAATTTCAACGGTAATCTTTGTAGACAATTTGTTTTCTCTTTTATCTTCAGTAAAGATCTACGCATGCACCCAAACCTTCCCTCCTACTAGTTGTAACTAATAACCAAACCAAACACCTAATTTGCATATTATATACTATGAGTAATATATGCAAATTCAACTCACATCTCGAAGCTGATCAATAAATTAGAACTTTGAACATTTTTCCCAAAGCCGCAGAGGATGCGGCCAATCAGAGCCCCGTCGCCTAATACCCGCCTTATACAGCCGTATCCATCAGGTTAACATGGAGGGGATTGTATTTGTTCTGAATTATTATATATATATATGCTATGGTGAACCTGATTGCGCCGCCCCCCCCCCCAGGCCCTCCCCTCAATCCCCTCTCTCATATATACGTCTTCTGATGGTGACGTCTTCTGATGGTGACGTCTTCTGATGGCGACGTCTTCTGATGGTGACGTCTTCTGATGGTGACGTCTTCTGATGGTGACGTCTTCTGATGGTGACGTCTTCTGATAGTGACGTCTTCTGATGGTGACGTCTTCTGATGGTGACGTCTTCTGATCGTGACGTCTTCTGATCGTGACGTCTTCTGATGGTGACGTCTTCTGATGGCGACGTCTTCCAACGTCACCACCACCACTACTCTCCTCACAATCACCACCACCTCCACTACCCTCCTCACAATCATCACCACCACCACCCTCTTCATCACCATCATCATCATCACCATAAAGTATCCAGCGCGGCCAACCATAAAGAGTAATCGATTGAGGGTGAGGCAGCGTCATCATAATATTTTACAGGGCCGCGGCCCGTAGCCTCGTCTGGCGCCAAGCTTGTACTAGTGGTGGGGGCGCCAGCCCCCCCCACTCTCTCTCTCTCTCTCCCCCCACTCAAACCCTCACCATGGTCTCCTCCCCAAACACACCCCCCCACCATGTCTCTCTCCCCCTCACACCCTCACACACGCCCCATTCACGCTAACTATCCAATTCATCAATGCTTTGACATCTCAGTAAAACTACGACCCGCTCAACAGTAAACTAACATCTACCATCAGCGACTATACACCTCAATGTAAACCCACATGACTTACCGGCTCCACTGCATCTAGGTTTACCGCCGCCGGGTTAGGCAGCTAGTTTTTTTGAAGTGTAATTGTCTTTAAAGCCAGACAGTAACTAGGATTCGAACGAACGGTGGATATAATATAGGTAGTTGGCAACCGGTTTATCTACGGACACTTGCTGACAAATTAGGCCTAGTAGAAGCATATGGTTTATTTTGAAATAGTTCTTGTTTAATGATGGTGGGGGGTGGGGGGTGGGGGTGGGTAGGGTGGGTTTCAACTACGATAGGGGGGTTAATGGGTGTTGGGGGAGAGGGGGAGGAAGAAATGTGGGTGGGTGCTACACACACACACACAAGGGGCACACGCACTAGGGGACACAGGTGGAAACTGAGTGCCCAAATGAGCCACAGAGATATTAGAAAGAACTTTTTTAGTGTCAGAGTGGTTGACAAATGGAATGCATTAGGGGGTGATGTGGTGGAGACTGACTCCATACACAGTTTCAAGTGTAGATATGATAGAGCCCAATAGGCTCAGGAACCTGTACACCTGTTGATTGACAGTTGAGAGGCGGGACCAAAAGAGCCAGAGCTCAACCCCCGCAAGCACAACAAGGTGAGTACACACACACACACACACACACACACACACACACACACACACACACACACACACACACACACACACACACACACACACACTACATCTGACTTCACAACCCATCACACACAGGACACAAGCAAGAGAAGTGTATGGAGCCCAGCTGGAGATGGTGTGGGGGAGCAGTGTCTCCAAAGTTATAATTGAGGGGTCGGTGGAGCTAAGCCAGGAGCCTCCATACACCCAGGTACACCCGGGTACACCCAGGTACACCCGGGTACACCCAGGTACACCCGGGTACACATTCCACGGGTTTTTATACATTACACCAGAGCCCTGGCGCTTTCATTTTAATTGTATTGCGTCCTAGAGACTACCAGACACACACACACACGCACACACGCACACACACACACACACACACACACGCACACACACACACACACACACACACACACACACACACACACACACACACACACACACACACACACACACACACACACAAAGGCTGCGGGAAATGCACCTTACGACACTGGAAGACAGAAGAGTAAGGGGAGACATGATCACAACCTACAAAATCCTCAGAGGAATCGACAGGGTAAACAAGGATAAACTATTCAACACTGGTGGGACGCGAACAAGGGGACACAGGTGGAAACTGAGTACTCACATGAGCCACAGAGACGTTAGAAGGAACTTTTTCAGTGTCAGAGTAGTTAACGGATGGACTGCATTAGGCAGTGATGTGGTGGAGGCTGACTCCATATACAGTTTTAAATGTAGATATGATAGAGCCCAGTAGGCTCAGGAATCTGTACACCAGTTGATTGACAGTTGAGAGGCGGGACCAAAGAGCCAAAGCTCAACCCCCGCAAGCACAAATAGGTGAGTACAAATAGGTGAGTACACACACACACACTCACACACAGTGTGTGTGTGTGGAGCCCGTACCTTGTCAAGCACAAGACGAAGCTGGAAAAAGTTCAGAGGTATGCCACTAGGCTAGTCCCAGAACTAAGAGGCATGAGTTACGAGGACAGGCTGCGGGAAATGCACCTCACGACACTGGAAGACAGAAGAGTAAGGGGAGACATGATCACTACCTTCAAAATTCTCAGAATTGACATGGTAGGTAAGGATAAACTGTTTAACACATGGTGGTACACGAACAATGGGACACAGGTGGAAACTGAGTATCCCAAATGAGCCACAGAGACGTTAGAAAGAACTTTTTCAGTATCAGAGTAGTTAACAGGTGGAATGCACTAGTAAGTGATGTGGTGGAGGCTGACTCCATACACAGTTTCAAGTGTAGATATAATAGACAGATAGGAACCTGTACACCAGTTGATTGACGGTTGAGAGCCGTGACCAAAGAGCCAAGAGCTCAACCCCAACAAGCACAACTAGGGATTCGAACGAGGGGTCTTTTGAATTGACAGCACAGCATCTTGTACATCAGAAGTGAAATACAGATACACTGAATGTCCAAGTCTGTCACCTGAATGAGGTTCCAGGCATGAGAAGAGGTGAGGGAAGTGAGAGAGAGTGAGGGGTGAGGGGAGAGAACGTGAGATACAAACAGGTGAGGGGGGAGGGAGAGAACGTGAGATACAAACAGGTGAGGGGGGAGGGAGAGAGGGAGGGAGAGAGGGAGGGAGAGAGGGAGGGAGAGTGAGAGATAAGGAATAATAATAATAATATAGGTTTGATAATAGAGAGTTCAGTGATTTAGAACAATGAACAGTGAGGTGTAGAGCAGTGACCCAACGCAGACAATAACAGTTACACCGATCACAGGTCCCCTATATAACAAAACAATAGGGGGGGGGGATGTCTGGGGCTGGGGAGGGGGTGTGGGGTTGGAGTGGGGGTTGGCAGAGCGTGATTATTTACCTTGGGCTGGTAATCCTCATCATTTTTACACTCTCACGTCCTATTTAATATTCCATTTCCCGCGATTACCAGCGGCTCCGCGGCGCTGCGTCCAGACCCTCCCACACCCGCTGGAAAAACACACGCCATTCTCACTCCCATTTTTTACCCATTTGTCACACACGCGCGCGCACACACACACACATACACACGCACACGCACACACACACGCACACACACACACGCATACACACACACACACACACACACATACTGTCAATCCCAGTTGATTGACAGTTGAGAGGCGGGACCAAAGAGCCAAAGCTCAACCCCCGCAAGCACAATTAGGTGAGTACACACACACACACACACACACACACACACACACACACACACACACACACACACATACATACACACACGTACACACGTACACACACACACATACACACACGTACACACGTACACACACATACACACACGTACACACGTACACACACACACACACACACACACACGCACACACACACACACACACACATACACACACCCAAAGCCGTTACATTTCAAAAATTTGAAACCGTCAGATATAATCGAATTCAAAACACCTTTGTCGAAATATATGATATTTCCTCTTCTGCTCTTTGAACATATTTACAAGCCGCGCCACTTAACTACCCACACACACAAACGACATAGACCTAACGAGCCAATTCCTTAGATGTTGACAGTTCACTTTGTGGGTAAAAATACCTAAACCCAGTCACCTTCTACAGTGTTTGTTGGAGAAGGAGTGGAAGAGTAGGAGATGGGAAGGGATAGTGAGGGATAGTGAGGGAGGGGACGAGGGAAAGGGAGGTAGAAGGGTAGGAGGGTAGGAACACATATACAACACAGGTTTACGAGCCCGCAACACTGTGATAATTGCAGGCTGCTTTGCAACTCTTTATATACTATGAAGATGAGCTATGTCTATGTCTATCTCTGCCTCCGTGACGATCAGATCACTCCCATGGGCCGCTCCGCCCAGCGTGAGGGAGAACAGATAGGCCCGCACTGCGCCTCCGTGACGATCAGATCACTCCCATGGGCCGCTCCGCCCAGCGTGAGGGAGAACAGATAGGCCCGCACTGCGCCTCCGTGACGATCAGATCACTCCCATGGGCCGCTCCGCCCAGCATGAGGGAGAACAGATAGGCCCGCACTGCGCCTCCGTGACGATCAGATCACTCCCATGGGCCGCTCCGCCCAGCGTGAGGGAGAACAGATAGGCCCGCACTGCGCCTCCGTGACAATCAGATCACTCAGAACCTGATGACAGAACTTTATACGATAGGAAATAGGGGAATAGAGGCGGGAATAGGGGTAGGTAAGAGGTAAGGGAGATTGGGACAAGGGGTAGAAAAGGTAGAAACAGGGGTAGGAAAGGTAGAAACAGAGGTAGGAAAGGTAGAAACAGGAGTAGAAAAGGTAGATACAGGAGTAGAAAAGGTAGAAACAGGGGTAGGAAAGGTAGGAACAGAGGTAGGAAAGGTAGAAACAGAGGTAGGAAAGGTAGGAACAGAGGTAGGAAAGGTAGGAACAGAGGTAGGAAAGGTAGAAACAGAGGTAGGAAAGGTAGAAACAGAGGTAGGAAAGGTAGGAACAGAGGTAGGAAAGGTAGAAACAGGAGTAGAAAAGGTAGATACAGGAGTAGAAAAGGTAGATACAGGAGTAGAAAAGGTAGAAACAGGGGTAGGAAAGGTAGAAACAGGAGTAGAAAAGGTAGATACAGGAGTAGAAAAGGTAGAAACAGGAGTAGAAAAGGTAGATACAGGAGTAGAAAAGGTAGAAACAAGGGCAGAAGAGGTAGGGGTGTAGGAGAGGTGGGAATGTCCCATTTCATCTACCTTTTCCTACTCTCTAACATCTGTTTCCTCTGCTTTATCTCTTCTCTCTATTCTACCCTACCTTTCCCCCACACCCCCAACCTATCTCCCTCTCCCCTATTCCACATTTTCTCCTACCTTGTCCCTTCCCATTCTATCCTTCCGTCAAGCTGCTGGCCGTCAAACTGCCGCCAATAACCCCCCCCCCCAACCACACTCCATCCCCCCCCCCCATCCCCCCATTCCCTAACCCCCATCCCCCTCCCCCCACCTTCCCATCCTCTGTTCATCTTTTTTTTTTTAATTTATTTTTCGATTTTTCTCATTAATTTGCTACACTGCGATCACGCGCGCGCGCATGCACGTGCGTGTATATTCACCTAAATGACCTTGCATGGGTCGAGTATTAGCTTCCAAGCGCCACCTTCCACACAATTAACATCATTCATTCCTCGTCTTTCTCGCCGTATTTGAAGACTCTCTTAGATATTTTATACGTCGTTGTCATGTCTCCCCTGATTCCTCGCTCCTCCAACATGGTGAGGTTATGGGGCCCTGACGCAAGCCTTGTCGCATATCTCGCCTGGCCGGAGCTGCATACCTGAGATTCGGTCTTATGTACGTTGAATACGGAATTGAGATCTGTAAGTTTTTTTTTATCTAGGCTCACGAAGGCTACTCCAACAAGTTTAGCAAGTTTTTTTTGTATATGAAAGTCAGTATATTGTTAAGGTGTTTCTTAGATGAGCTGAGGTGAGCTGAGGTGAGCTGAGGTGAGCTGAGGTGAGCTGAGGTGAGCCGAGGGGAACAGAAAAGGTGGTGCAGAGGATCGGTGCTGGACAGAAGTGGAGAAGACATGTAGATAAAACTATTTGACTCAATAGATTAATGAATGACTTTCTGTAACGAATGATTACATTAAAAGCTAAAACTGTAACGCTATCACGATAACTACGGACCGCTATATAGCGACACCTGTTACTGGTACACTCGGATACACTCACACCCCGTCACTCAAGGGTGTAGTCACTTAAGGGTGTGGTCACTCAAGGGTGTAGTCACTCAAGGGTGTAGTCACTCAAGGGTGTGGTTACTCAAGGGTGTAGGGTGTAGTCACTCAAGGGTGTAGTCACTTAAGGGTGTAGTCACTCAAGGTTGTAGTCACTCAAGGGTGTAGTCACTCAAAGGTGTAGTCACTCAAGGGTGTAGTCACTCAAGGGTGTCTTCGCTCAAGGGTGTAGTCACTCAAGGGTGTAGTCACTCAAGGGTGTAGTCACTTAAGGGTGTAGTTACTCAAGGGTGTAGTCACTCAAGGGTGTAGTCACTCAAGGGTGTAGTCACTTAAGGGTGTAGTTACTCAAGGGTGTAGTTACTCAAGGGTTTGGTCACTCAAGGGTGTAGTCTATGTATCTGTGTATCTATGTATTTATGTCTGTAGGTTAGCCTAGCATTTTAAAAGCACTACAATCACCTTCTGTGGTTGATTGTTCAATAAATCTCTGAACTATATTTTTAACAGATCTCTCACCCTGTCCATGGAGGACAGAAGAAAATGTAAATATGCTGGTTAGCATTGTAAATGTCCGGCTACGTCTGTGGTAGAAAATAATTAAAAAAAACTACCTGGGTACTCATCTCTCTCTCTCTTCCCTGTTATCTCACCCTCTTACCCATCATTTTACCCATCACCCTATTCCCTATCATCTCCCTCCCGCTACCCCCCCCCCATTACACACAAAAGCACATGCTAAATCCCTCTCAGACAATGGGTTGGTCGATCTGTGAGTGGAAGCGTACGGTCGCTTGCCCTAAATCCCCTTTACTGATGTAATCCCCACCCTGGGTGACGCCGAGAGGGGATTACATAGCACACACACACACACACGCTCCTCTCCTCCCCCCTCATGATTCTCTAGGGTGGGGGAGTGGGGGGGAGAAGGCTGTTATGGGGGGGGGAGTAGGGTGAGGCTGTTAGGGGGGGAGAGTGGGGGGAGGCCGTTAGGGGGGGGGGGGTGAGGCTGTTAGGGGGGGTGAGGCTGTTACGGGGAGAGAGTGGGGGGGGCTGTTAGGGGGGAGGTTGTGAGTATGGGGGGGGGAATGTATGGGGAAGGAGGGTATGGTAGAAGGGGGGGGTTAGGGGTGGGGAGGGGGTGTTAGAGGTTTGGGGGTGGGGGTCTAACCCCTAATGGGCTAGGCCTATTAATTTGACCTTTATAGAGGGGGAACTAACCTTATCAGAACAAATAATCAAAACTAGGCTTCACAAGAAAGGCCTAAAAAAAAAAAAATCCACATTTGTATATATTGAAAAACCGCGTTTGTTCAGACTGTGGTTATCGAGACTTGAGTACTGTTAGTGGGTACACCGACGGCCACACTGCTTGCAGGGTCGACGTTCGATCCCCCGAGTGGTCCAGATGGTTGGGGTTCCTTTATCCATACTTCAGCTCCTTGTCCGTAAATCTTTTAACAACCGCTGCCTTGAGGTGCTTCCGGGGCTTAGCGTCCCCGCGGCCCGGTCGTCGACCAGGCCTCCTGGTTGCTGGACTGGTCAACCAGGCTGTTAGACGCGGCTGCTCGCAGCATGACGTACGAATTATAGCCTGGTTGATCAGGTATCCTTTGGAGGTGCTTATCCGGTTCTCTCTTGAACACTGTGAGGGGTCGGCCAGTTATGCCCCTTATGTGTAGTGGAAGCGTGTTGAACAGTCTCGGACCTCTGATGTTGATAGTTCTCTCTCAGAGTACCTGTTGCACCTCTGCTCTTCAACGGGGGTATTCTGCACATCCTGCCATGTCCTCTGGTCTCATGTGATGTTATTTCTGTGTGCAGGTTTGGGACCAGCCCCTCTAATATTTTCCACGTGTAAATTATTATGTACCTCTCCCGCCTGCGCTCAAGGGAGTACAGTTTTAGGCTCTTTAGTCGGTCCCAATAGTTTAGATGTTTTACTGAGTGGATTCTAGCAGTAAAGGATCTCTGCACGCTCTCCAGGTCAGCAATTTCTCCAGCTTTGAAAGGGGCTGTCATTGTGCAGCAGTACTCCACTCTAGAGAGCACAAACGTTTTGAAAAGTATCATCATCGGTATAGCATCTCTAGTGTGGAAAGTTCTTGTTATCCAACCTGTCATTTTTCTTGCAGTTGTGACGGCTACTTTATTGTGTTCTTTAAAGGTAAGGTCTTCCGACATGAGTACACCCAGATCCTTTACATTGCCTTTTCGTTCTATGTTATGATTTGACTGAGTTTTTTACGTGGTTTCCGTTTTTATATTTTCAATTTTTCCGTAGCTCTTGGAACTTATCTTCGTTAAACACCATATTATTTTCTGAAGCCCATAGAAAGACCTGATTTACATCTGATTGGAGGTTTGCCGCTAGTCATATTGGCTGGACGCCCTTACAGTCAATTGCCTTGTTGGGGACGTAGACTGGTTGGTAATCATCTTGAGATGTTAAGAGCATTACCTTCACACAAGCGTCTTAAGAATGCTTATGACCGTCTTACTTGTTAAGTGTGAGAGGGAAGGGTGTGTGTGTGTGTGTGTGTGTGTGTGTGTGTGTGTGTGTGTGTGTGTGTGTGTGTGTGTGTGTGTGTGTAAGAGGAGAGTTTTCACCTAGTTGTGCTTGCGGGGATTGAGCTCTGCTCTTTCGGCCTGCCTCTCAACTGTCAATCAATGAACTGTTTCTAACTACTATTTTTTTTAACACACACACACACACACACACACACACACACACACACACACACACACACACACACACACACACACACACACACACACACACACACACACACACACACACATGGGTGGAAGCTGGAAACTCAGATGAGTCACAGAGATGTTAGAAAGTTTTCTTTTAGCGTGAGAGTAGTGGAAAAATGGAATGCACTTGGGGAACAGGTTGTGGAAGCAAATACTATTCATAATTCTAAAACTAGATATGATAGGGAAATGGGACAGGAGTCATTGCTGTAAACAACCGATGGCTAGAAAGGCGGGATCCAAGAGTCAATGCTCAATCCTGCAAGTACAAATAGGTGAGTACACACACAGCCCGTAGCAGCTGTCTAACTCCCAGGTACCTATTTGCTGCTAGGTGAATCCCTCCTGGTATTTCCCTAATCCCTCCTGGTATCTCCCTAATACCTCTTGGTATCTCCCTAAACTTCTTGATATCTCCCTAATACCTCTTGGTATCTCCCTAAACTTCATGATATCTCTCTAATACCTCTTGGTATCTCCCTAATACTTCTTGATATCTTCCTAATACCTCTTGATATCTCCCTAATACCTCCTGGTATCTCCCTAATACCTCTATTACCTCACCTTGTGTCAGTCAGCCAATCAGGCAGTGCAGACAATCAGGTCCACTACCGAACTGTTCACACTAATCTTGTAACCTGATTATGCAGCTGCCTTGCGCTCTCTGTAATCCTCTATGTACTGCATTTATCCTACGCTGTTATTCTGAGCGGCCTGAGTGCTTTTTTCTGATTACACTCACATACCTTCTGATTCTCGTTTGATGTTTGTGCTCGTGTGGATCTACCTGTCTGTTGTTCTTTTACTCCTAGTTTCTGCATGCTTGGCTGTACATGATGGTCGACTTGGGTGTTAACCATGCAGTCTTCAGACATATTCTTCTATCTTGTCTCCTCACTTTGTGGTACAGAAGTGCGCCTGTACTGACGTATGTACCGGGGATATATAGAACTCAAGAGAGACGTGTGTGTGTGTGTGTGTGTGTGTGTGTGTGTGTGTGTGTGTGTGTGTGTGTGTGTGTGTGTGTGTGTGTGTGTGTGTGTGTGTGTGTGTGTGTGTGTGTGTGTGTGTGTGTGTGTGTGAGAGAGAGAGGGGGCGGCGGCGTGGTTGGGGGGTAGTAGCCATGTCAGGCAGAAGAGGGGAGACATAATCCCGCTTGTGAGGGGACACAACGACCCCTCACCCATTTATTTATCCTTACTGGGCCAGAAGGTTGGGTATCACAAGGGGCTCAGTGAGGGGAAATGGGAAGGAAAGTATAGGGACCGAAGAAATGGGAGGGAAAGTAAGGATGAGTAAGGGGAGAGGGGTAAGCAGGAGGGGTAGGAAACGGAACAGGGAGAAAGGGAAGGCGATGGAACGTGAGGAGAAAGGATAGGGAGAGGTAGAGAGGGAGGGAAGTTGAGAGGAGAGTTAGAGAGGAGGAATGTAAAGAGGTAGAGAGAATAGGGAAGCAGAAATGGAGTGAGAAAGGGGAAGGAGAGAGAAAGAAGAAAGATAAACAAAAAAAGAAGGGACAAAGAGAGGCAGAGGGGTACGAATAGTGAGAGAGAGAGAGAGAGAGAGAATACGAATAGTGAGAGAGAGAGAGAGAGAATACGAATAGTGAGAGAGAGAGAATACGAATAATGAGAGAAAAGGTTGCAAAGACTGAGACCTCAAACCTCACAGCCCCTACCACACCTCATAACCCTCGCCTCACCTCACATCCCTCACCAAACCTCACAAGCCGACGAGATAAAGATAGCGATGATTTACAACCTTCCCCACCAAACAATGGCAAAGGGAACAAGAGCTAAAACCCCTAACACTATTGTACTTTAACCACAGGGGAAATAGACCGGATAGATAAGGACCCTCCACGTGGGTGATGAGACATGGAGAGCAGAACTGGTAGACGCGGCCGACAAAAACTTCTTGAAGCACCATATTACACCACCAGCAACAGCAGGGAACCCTCCAGGCAACACTATACACCTCCAGGCAACCACTACACCTCCAGGCAACACTACACCTCCAGGCAACCACTACACCTCCAGGCAACACTACACCTCCAGGCAACACTACACCTCCAGGCAACACTACACCTCCAGGCAACCACTACACCTCCAGGCAACACTACACCTCCAGGCAACACTACACCTCCAGGCAACACTACACCTCCAGGCAACCACTACACCTCCAGGCAACACTACACCTCCAGGCAACACTACACCTCCAGGCAACACTACACCTTCAGGCAACCACTACACCTCCAGGCAACACTACACCTCCAGGCAACACTACACCTCCAGGCAACACTACACCTCCAGGCAACACTACACCTCCAGGCAACACTACACCTTCAGGCAACCACTACACCTCCAGGCAACACTACACCTCCAGGCAACACTACACCTCCAGGCAACACTATACACCTCCAGGCAACACTACACCTCCAGGCAACACTACACCTTCAGGCAACCACTACACCTCCAGGCAACACTATACACCTCCAGGCAACACTACACCTCCAGGCAACACTATACACCTCCAGGCAACACTATACACCTCCAGGCAACCACTACACCTTCAGGCAACACTACACCTCCAGGCAACACTATACACCTCCAGGCAACCACTACACCTCCAGGCAACACTACACCTGAATTGACTTGAGAATGGTTCAGGACGGACCGAAACGTCGTCGTCCCTTCACTTTCTAGTGTGTGGTCTGGTCAACATATTTCAGCCACGTTCTTGTGACTCCTCGTCTACACTACACCTTCCGTTACACCCTAAACGAGGCAGATAATGACATAATAGAGCTCGAGATGCTTCTAGAAGCTATAATGACCACTGCATTGTCATGATGGAATACACAGTAGCGTAAAAGCATGTTGGTTATACAAGGAAACTAGTTGAAATAGAAGAGAGATATTATAGACCTAGGGAACCGCAATTGACGAGGGACTTTCTGTACGGACCCCGATGGGAAAATGGAAGTTGAGCAAATGAGATGAGATGGACTTCATTGCTGGTGGATGCGTCAGTGCAACAGGCCAGATTCACGAAGCAGTTACGCAGGTGAACCTGTCCATCTTTCCTCAATCTTTAGCGGCTTTGTTAACAATTATTAAACAGTTAACGAGCTCCGAAGCACCAGGAAGCTGTTTATAACAATAACAACAGTTGATTGGCAAGTTTTCATGCTTGTAAACTGTTTAATAAATGTAACCAAAGCCGTCAAAGTTTGAGGAAAAGATGTACACGTTCGTAAATGCTTGCGTAACTGCTTCGTGAATCTGCAGGGAAGCTTAAGAAAACACACAATAACGATGCCTGTAAAGAGTACAGAGAACACGAGAACAGAGAACAAGAGGGGCAGAGGACAACAGAGAGAGACATTAAAGAGAACCAGAAACTAATACACTCGAGTTAAGAGTCTAGCTGAGAGCCAATTTGAAAATGACATTGCTACAGAAGCTATGGACCAGGCAAAGCTGTACTTCTATAGCCATGTAAGGAGAAAAATTAGTGTGAAATCATTTCTCAGATTGAGGCAACCAGGAGGCCTGGTCGACGACCGGGCCGCGGGGACGCTAAGCCCCGGAAGCACCTCAAGGTAGGTAACCTCAAGGTTGGTGGGGGGGGGGCCATCTTGAGGTTATCTTGAGATGATTTCGGGGCTTTAGTGTCCCCGCGGCCCGGTCCTCGACCAGGCCTCCACCCCCAGAAAGCAGCCCGTGACAGCTGACTAACACCCAGGTACCTATTTTACTGCTAGGTAAGAGGGGCATAGGGTGACAGAAACTCTGCCCATTGTTTCTCGCCGGCGCCTGGGATCGAACCCAGGACCACAGGATCACAAGTCCCGCGTGCTGCCCGCTCGGCCGACCGGCTCCCCAAAGAGCTCTCCCTCACTCCGGCGTAGTCACTTTAAGGTAAGCGGCGTTAGGGTAAGCGGCAGGTTGAGGTAGGCGCCGGGTGTCATAAGGTAAAGCTAAGCCGTTGACGAGGCCCCGCTCTTAATAACGTCTCCAATAAACCCAGACGGAGGCGGCGAAGGAGCACCCCTCTCGCCTCATCTGCATAAGTTATTACCGCAAGTATCATCATCCATTACTGGGCAGGTTGCCTAGCAGGGTGGTGGGTAGGTATGGCAGGGTGGCGGGTAGGTGTGGC
Source organism: Procambarus clarkii (assembly GCF_040958095.1). NCBI lineage: Eukaryota > Metazoa > Arthropoda > Malacostraca > Decapoda > Cambaridae > Procambarus > Procambarus clarkii. Next base: position 20,411,371 of record NC_091230.1, read on the forward strand.
AGGGTGGCGGGTAGGTGTGGCAGGGTAGGTGTGGCAGGGTGGTGGGTAGGTGTGGCAGTGTGGTGGGTAGGTGTGGCAGGGTGGCGGGTAGGTGTGGCAGGGTAGGTGTGGCAGGGTGGTGGGTAGGTGTGGCAGGGTGGTGGGTAGGTGTGGCAGGGTAGGTGTGGCAGGGTGGCGGGTAGGTGTGGCAGGGTGGGTGTGGCAGGGTGGTGGGTAGGTGTGGCAGGGGACAGGTAGGAGTGGCAGGGGACAGGTAGGTGTGGCAGGGTGGTGGGTAGATGTGGCAGGGTGGCGGGTAGGTATGGCAGGGTGGGTGTGGCAGGGTGGCGGGTAGGTATGGCAGGGTAGGTGTGGCACGAGACAGGTAGGAGTGGCAGGGGACAGGTAGGTGTGGCAGGGTGGTGGGTAGGTGTGGCAGGGTGGCGGGT
>NC_091230.1:20412298-20452298 GCF_040958095.1 Procambarus clarkii
AGAGAGAGAGAGAGAGAGAGAGAGAGAGAGAGAGATAAAAAATATATGACTTCGATAGGCTTTCAAAACAAAAGATTAATTCATGCCGTTTAATTATGAAAAACTGTGGTGTTGTGAAATTAGGTATTGATAAATGTTACCAGATATCAGCTTAACAGTGTTGAAATGGCTGAACCTGAATGCGAAGATCTGAGACTCCTGATTGGTAGCGATCTTAAGCAACACATAAATGTTCGAAATAACGAAAATAGGATAATGGGATTTAGATACATAATGGGATTTCGAAATAACGAAATTAGGATTTAGATATTTAGTGACGCGTTAGCAACAATATATTCAATTATTCTTCAAGTTTATCATGTTCTTGCTAGGCCCAATTTAGAGTATGTAGCCTAGTTTTGGTCGTCGTTGAACAGAATGGCCATAATCTCGTTGAACTTATAAAGATAAGGATGAAATAGTTAATCCCAGGAATCATAAATGTCTCAGATGAAGAGATTTAAAAAAGCTTAAACTTACATTCAATTCAACATTAAAAGGCTTAAACTTACATTCAATTTAACACTAAAAAGCTTAAACTTACATTCAATTTAACACTAAAAAGCTTAAACTTACATTTAATTCAACATTAAAAGGCTTAAACTTACATTTAATTCAACATTAAAAGGCTTAAACTTACATTTAATTCAACATTAAAAGGCTTAAACTTACATTCAATTCAACATTAAAAGGCTTAAACTTACATTCCCCTACGAAAAAAGAAACGTAAGGGATGACATGATAAAGCATTAAATATAACAAAAGACAAGGCTAAACAATAGATATCAACTAGATAAATTCAATTTAAAAAAAAATACCCTGGGTAAATACTGGTCTGGAAATAATGTGGTCTTGATTTATGGACCAAATTACTGGGTAACGTAACAGCCGTTAGATTGCTAGTTTGACAGCACTGACGTATGTTTGACAGCATTGACGTATGTTTGACAGCACTGACGTATGTTTGACAGCACTGACGTATGTTTGACAGCACTGACGTATGTTTGACAGCACTGACGTATGTTTGACAGCACTGACGTATGTTTGACAGCACTGACGTATGTTTGACAGCACTGACGCATGTTTGACAGCACTGTCGGACGTACAGGGGTGCCAACGGTGAGACGTACAGGGTGCCAACGGTCAGACATACAGGGGTGCCAACGGTCAGACGAACAGGGGTGCCAACGGTCAGACGAACAGGGGTGCCAACGGTCAGACGTACAGGGGTGCCAACGGTCAGACGAACAGGGGTGCCAACGGTCAGACGTACAGGGGTGCCAACGGTCAGACGTACAGGGGTGCCAACGGTCAGACGTACAGGGGTGCCAACGGTCAGACGAACAGGGGTGCCAACGGTCAGACGTACAGGGGTGCCAACGGTCAGACGTACAGGGGTGCCAACGGTCAGACGTACAGGGGTGCCAACGGTCAGACGAACAGGGGTGCCAACGGTCAGACGTACAGGGGTGCCAACGGTCAGACATACAGGGGTGCCAACGGTCAGACGTACAGGGGTGCCAACAGTCGTGCAAGAGGTGCCAACGGTCAGTCGTAACACTTGACAACATAAACAACAGCATGCTAAGATACGTGACAGGCAGACAGCGGTTGAAGCTAACCCGTCTATAACAGTAAAGATTAGTCTCTCCAACAGAGTACGAAGGGCGACTCTCACAAACTAGCGAAGACATAATTCCCGTTAACGGCAACAGGGAGTCTGTAATTAGCCTTATAACGGTCTCCCTAACCTAACCTAACCTAACCTAACCTAACCTAACCTAACCTAATCTAACCTAACCTAACCTAATCTAACCTAACCTAACCTACCCTAACCTAACCTAACCTAACCTAACCTAACCTAACCTAACCTAACCTAACCTCAGGATGAATCCCAGAACAATTGCTTAACCCCACATTAACTAGCTGAACAGAGACACACCATTTTAAATTTTAAATTTTGCCCCGAGGGGCGAGTTTATTGGGCAGCGCCACTCATCTTGTGAGTGAACACACCGCCATAGCAGAATGTTCAACACTCCCCAATAGGAAGAAAACCCGCTGGGTTGTTCATCCTGTCACTTGTACCCAGACACAGCTGGGAAAGGGAACGGGCCCAACCGTTTATCTCACGTCCGGGTATTGAACCCTGGCCCCCTCGGTGGCGACTCGAGAACTTAGAGCAATAGAATTTTGGCAGATATAAACGGGGCAGGTTACAGAGAGTTCACATACCGCTCCTGTGCCAGGTAAGTCCACTACGGGCTCACCATAACCCGTGCTACTTGCCCCGCTCCTGTGCCAGGTAAGTCCACTACAGGCTCGCCATAGCCCGTGCTACTTGCCCCGCTCCTGTACCAGGTAAGTCCACGACGGGCTCACCATAGCCCCTGCTACTTGCCCCGCTCCTGTGCCAGGTAAGTCCACGACGGGCTCACCATAGCCCGTGCTACTTGCCCCGCTCCTGTGCCAGGTAAGTTACGGGCTCACCATAGCCCGTGCTACTTGGAACTTGTTCCTAGTAGCTGAATCTATAACAACAACAACAACAACAGAGAGTTTACAAGCCCAAAACGTCCCGGTGGAATACAAGCAAGACTATAGATTATGGTAGATTAAATTCTTAAGATATCAGGTATTGTGGGGGGGGGGGAGGTGTTAGGACTCGGTCAATAACCCAAATGTTGTCTCAGCAACCAGGTGCCAGATTCACGAAGCAGTTACGCAAGCACTTACCAACCTGTACATCTTTCCTCAAACTTTGACGGCTTTGGTTACATTTATTAAACAGTTTACAAACATGAAAACTTGTCAATCAACTGTTGTTATTGTTATAAACAGCCTCCTGGTGCTTCGGAGCTCATTAACTGTTTAATAATTGTAAACAAAGCCGCCAAAGATGGAGAAAAGATGTACAGGTTCGTAAGTGTTTGCGTAACTGCTTCGTGAATCTGGGCCCAGGCTTCTTGAGATGCCGGAAGCCCCGCGGCAGGGCGCGGGTAGATTGCCTTATCGCCCTTAATTTTGATGTTAGCGGAAGTTTCGATAGGGGATGATAAGCCTTTATCTCAGGGTGGGGTGGGGGGTGGTGGCGTCACTCGGCACACCCCTCATGTGTGGGGGGGGGGGACGGTGAGCCTGGGGGGGGGGAATGTATGTATATAATATATACATTCATGTATAGATATGTGTGTGTTTGTTATTATACTTGTGTTATTTGCAATTAAATTATGCATTAATTATATATGAACATCGTTTAGGAAACTGAATCAGGACTTCTTCATAGGAGGCCTCGTAGCCTGGTGGATAGCGCGCAGGATTCGTAATTCTGTGCCGCGGGTTCGATTCCCGCACGAGGCAGAAACAAATGGGCAAAAGTTTCTTTCACCCTGAATGCCCCTGTTACCTAGCAGTAAATAGGTACCTGGGAGTTAGTCAGCTGGCTTCCTGGGGGTGGAGGCCTGGTCGAGGACCGGGCCGCGGGGACACTAAAGCCCCGAAATCATCTCAAGATAACCTCAAGATAGGAATCTACACGACATTTGCTTGACCGAGCATAAGCATCTTGTGAAACAAAGCCAAAATGAAAAAAGTACAAAAGTTTGCAACATAGAGCCAGAGCTATGACGGCTGAGCTACGAAGATGGGTCAATGGAAGCATATCTCACAACCCTAGATGATAGAAGGAACAGAGGGGAGATGATAACAACATATAACTGAGGGGAATAGATAAGCTGGACAAGGATTGCATCTTCAGATTGAGAGAGAGCAGAATAAGAAGACACAGGAGGAAGCTGGAAGCGCAGATGAGTCGAAGGGACTTAATTAAGAAAGTACTCGTGCCCAATATGCTCTACAAGAGGTAGTTGTGGAAGCCACCTCCATCCACAACTTTAAGGCCAGATTCCACCAATAATTTGAAAGAATAGTTAAGCTGAAATGCAGCATGTACAAGGCTAGTAGGCGGGGCATGAAGAGCTTGACCTCACTCTTCCCGTAGTCACTGATAGGTAAGTACACACACTCACTCCAGCCCCCATCCACCTGCACACACACACACACACACACACACACACACACACACACACACACACACACACACACACACACACACACACACACACACACACAAATACACTTTACGCTCGACACCAACCTAATCCCCGCGGCTCCTCCCTTAAAAGAAAACAAAAACTGTATTAACCCCCCCCCCTCTAACCTTTCCCTCCATCAATGAGTAGGCTAACAATCCCAGCCAATTCCATTTCAAAAGTTTTGATCACATCAAATTCTAATTCCTGCCATAAACAACAACTTTCCTCCTTGTGTACGATAATCCCAGCTGGGTGTCCCTCTGCTCCCACCCCTGCCAAGAGTCGCACATTTCCCCACCACCCTTCCCTGCCATGTCTATCTACAATTCCCTTTGATCACTCTTAATACTTCAGTGATTGGATTAACTACCGCCTCCTGGAATTGTATTTATTATATAAAGCTTAAAATCCAATTAAGGGGCGGCCCTTAGTCGGGAAAATTGGTGAATATTTCAGGGAAGTGAAGGGAGGGCGGGTTAGAGGCAGATAGCCTAATATGTACCGCGTTCAGATTCGGCTGAATATTAGTCTTCTACTTGGCGTGAATCTATTGCATTTTATTGAACATAATTCATGTTTGTGTGTTCATATAGCTGTGCTTGAGAGGGATGAGCCTCTGTTCTTAAGTCCTCTGTCTCTTAATCTTAAATTCGACAGGGGCAGCCTACCAGCTTCTGAATCCATTGGGATCGGTAATATCTGTTTTTGAATCCATGTTAGACGTCTGCCTCCGCTACTTCAAAACCCGTGTATGGAGTCTGCTTCCACCACTCCACAACGATTATATGGAGTCTACCTTCACCACTCTACAACTAGTTCATGGAGTCTACCTCCACCACTCCACAACAATTGTATGGAATCTGCCTCCACCACTCAAACCGTGTATAGAGTCTGCCTCCACCACTCAAACCGTGTATAGAATCTGCCTCCACCACTCAAACCGTGTATAGAATCTGCCTCCACCACTCAAACCGTGTATAGAGTCTGCCTCCACCACTCAAACCGTGTATAGAGTCTGCCTCCACCACTCAAACCGTGTATAGAGTCTGCCTCCACCACTCAAACCGTGTATAGAGTCTGCCTCCACCACTCAAACCGTGTATAGAGTCTGCCTCCACCACTCAAACCGTGTATAGAGTCTGCCTCCACCACTCAAACCGTGTATAGAGTCTGCCTCCACCACTCAAACCGTGTATAGAGTCTGCCTCCACCACTCAAACCGTGTATAGAGTCTGCCTCCACCACTCAAACCGTGTATAGAGTCTGCCTCCACCACTCAAACCGTGTATAGAGTCTGCCTCCACCACTCAAACCGTGTATAGAGTCTGCCTCCACCACTCAAACCATGTATAGTCTACCTCCACCACTCAAACCGTGTATAGAGTCTACCTCCACCACTTGGCTTTCTGGCTAATTCAATGATTATATCTGTATGAATCTTGAATTCTCGTATTTGCCTTTGAAACTGTGTCTACAGGTTACTTAAGGAACATCCCCTTTCAACCACCAGTACAATTCATATACAATTATTATGCTAAAACTATTCTTCCTACATTCTTCAACTCATTTCCGTACCCAATGTTCAACAAATGAACATTAAATGAACATTATGTTTCTATGTTCACTTTCTCGATTCCTCCAATAATCATGTGTGTCCTTGTCATAGAACATTTTATCTAAATTAAAGCACAATCGCCTCTCCCAATGAGGCCCCAGACCCTAATCCAACATACCTGATCAATACCTGATCATGATCAACCAGGTTGTGACTCATACGTCAGGCTGCGAGCAGCCGCGTCCAACAGCCTGGTTGATCAGTCCAGCAACCAGGAGGCCTGGTCGACGACCGGGCCGCGGGGACGCTAAGCCCCGGAAGCTCCTCAAGGTAACCTCAAGGTAAGCACGCATGCATTGATGTACTGAATAATAAATATATGAATGACTTCCTGCTGTCTAAAAAGATGAGGAAAGACAAATTAATATGCTCAACACCAGTTTAACAATTCTCTAAATCAATTCAAGATTTATAAAAAATATTGGAAAATTACAAATTACACTCCAAGATGCCAGCCAAAAATCATAGTTGCAATCTTCAGGAACGAATAGGTGTTAATGTACCAGAAACAAGTAAATTAATAATCTCAAATAGCTGCTTAGCCTAGGTACATAACTAATCTACATTTGTAGATATGTATGGTATGGTAGATACCAACCAATTAAACGGCCTACACTATGTAAAGGTAAGAAAGACGGTGGAATAGGAACACTGAATGTGTACCGTATGTCACTAGCTATCTTATGTGTTACCTTTAGAAAGGAGATAATGCAAAGGAATAGTGTAAATGCGTTAGGGAATTATTTTTGTAAAATACGTGTTAGCTACTTGATACATATACCAGAGTATACTGACCTGGCCTTTATTTAACCTCACTTTTATTCTTGTGCAATTTATGTATGAAATGTTGATTTTTTTTAACGCTGAACAGTAACATGTGTATGATGTTCTGTTCCCATATGTAGTTCCTAGAGTCGAGGAGGCATATCCCACTCTTTAACTGGCAAGTAATATGGGCAAACCTTCATGTTAAATTTATTGCCCCAAAACAACGTGAGCTATTGTATCGCTATATTCATGAGACCCTCCCTACTAATGATAGGTTGTTGATGTTGGGCATTAAGGACAACAATAGGTGTGACCGATGTACTGAAATTGAGAATAATGTGCATATATTTTATTTCTGTAAGTAGAAAGTTGTTCTTGTAAACTGGATTACAGTCACTCTTAAAGGTTTATGTGGACCAAGCTAATATTAGAGTAGATTTAATGACTTTTTAATGTTTTATATTGACATAAAATTAAAAAAAATAAGAATACAATAATTAAGTTACTTTCTGATTGCATTTTTTGTGTGTGGATAGGCAGGCAGGAAGGTTACTCAGTAGACAGAATATTGAAGTTCTTGCGAGACAGGATCAGGTATAACTTATGGGGTTTACGGCTCATGCTCAGTGATGATATGGAATTACTGCGAATTATATAAACGAGGTTTAATTACATATGAGGTTTACTGAGAATTATATAAACTATATAAATGTAGTATTTTCCCTAGTAAATTGATGTTAATATCATCATTATATTGTATATTATTTAATAAAGAAAAAAGGGGCACATTTATTTTTACTAAAATCATAAAATAAAATTCTGGTTACATGAGATACTGCTTAGGCATTACTTGATAACACTTCCCGGCTCTACTACAGTGTATTAAAATAAACGGTATAAGAATATATACGACCATAAATAGCTAAAACAGCTGTTTACATCCCCCCTCCTCTCTAGATCCACAGCTCCAGTAATCCACCCTCCTCTCTAGGGGCCAGATTCACGAAAGCACTTACGCAAGCACTTACGAACCTGTACATCTTTTCTCAATCTTTGGCGACTTTGTTTACAATTATTAAACAGTTAATGAGCTCCGAAGCACCAGGAGGCTGTTTATAACAATAACAACGGTTGAATGGGAAGTTTTCATGTTTGTAAACTGTTTAATAAATGTAACTAAAGCCGTCAAAGATTGAGAAAAAGATGTACACGTTCGTAAGTGCTTGCGTAAGTGCTTTCGTGAATCTGGCTCTAGATCCACAGCTCCACTGGCATTTATATCTAAGGTAGAGAAGCCAGTCTTGCTCCTTCTCCCTCCCTCATTACCAATAACTGCCTGTGTGAATAAATTATTAATGACACCTAACCCTTTTTCATGGCCATTATATAGTGACAATCCATAACCTACACTCACAGTATTATTACCAACACAACAATTTTTCATATAATACTGTAATTGAAATTAAATTTACACTGTCCCTTTGCATTAAGCTGGAGATGTGGCAACAGCTGTTGTCTAGACCTCCGTCGCTGTCATTGCTAAATCCACACTTATATATAGGTGTAATAAAGGTGTAATTTTACACATTACTGTTGAACTGTGGACCAAACCTCACACACTAGAAAATAAAGAGACGACGACGTTTCGTTTGTACGTCCACAATCGACTTGATAGTGGTCTAAGATGGACCGTCACTTTGTTTTCCAGTGTGTGGTTTGGTCAACATTTTTCAGCCACGTTATTGTGACTCCTTGTCTGCTTACTATTGAACTCTTTCTTAAATGTCCTTAATTATATTTGCATGTCACCGATCCAATTCAAAAGTCCTTGGAACTTAAATGCAAATTTAAATGCATTTGTCTCTATGCCCATTTTACCCTAGCTAAATTTGCATAGGCCTACAAAATCATTTTCAAATGCTATTACAAATTAATTACAGATATATAGTGTGCACATTAGCACTAATAAGAATTAAACTAAAACATTCGTCTAACACATGGAAATTCTTCAAGATTAGAAGCCTACTAGTCAATTTACATCTCACTTTTACTTAGTTAATCCACATCAGCCTACTCAAGATGCTAATTGTGCCGCTGTAATTCCTCTTCACTTGTCTAGTATGCACATTTTTCAGGTATGAAAATTAATCTAGACTATTGCAGATCACTATGAACAGTTCAGTTCGTGACAGTTGCAATAGCGTCCCTCCCGGTCCTGTCCTCAGGTCCTGTCCTCAGGTCCTGTCCTCAGGTCCTGTCCTCAGGTCCTGTCCTCAGGTCCTGTCCTCAGGTCCTGTCCTCAGGTCCTGTCCTCAGGTCCTGTCCTCAGGTCTTGTCCTCAGGTCCTGTCCTCAGGTCTTGTCCTCAGCCAATAACAGCGTGACAAAACCTTCCATCCAGGGGAAGTAAAGTACTCAACACCAGACTAATATTATCAGTGTCTGCCTGTAACTCATTTCCACTATATTGTTTCTGTTCGCTAAGGGATTCCATATGAGAGGGAGAAACTTATATATGTTTGCCAAAGACAAAATGAGCACATAGGAGACAAGGAACATGACACCGTACTAGTGAAAAGCGGACAGGTGTAGTTAGGAAATATTAAAATACACTTGAACGAGATCAAATGATTTGGGCAATGTCAGATTTGGCTGGACAGTGTTATGAGGAGCTAAGTCAAGTTAACCAAGGTTAAGCTAAACTACGTTTGTTTAACTAGTCTAGTTAATACTAGGCTAAATTGAGAGAGGTTCTGTACTCTAATTTTCAGGAGGCAAGAGAAAGTCACTTTAGGCTACGTCTGAATTACTTTACAGTTTTAATTTAAACATTACTCGCCAGCATCATATTTAAGGAGGCTGGGAGTCGGATGGAAAATTTAAACTAATTGATGTTTAGGTAATAATAAATACGCTTTGCTTTATTCTTCACACAAAAAAATAGGCTGACAGTTACCTCTATTATTTCAGTAATCACTAGAAAAAAAATAATTATCTCATTGGTAAATAATTCGAAAAAGTAATTACTTTAGTAATCATTCGGAAAAGTCTAAGTGTGGGTTGTGGCCTCGTGTTAAGACCGTCTGGGATTTACAATGCCCAATTGATTACAACAGGTACAGCAAGACCAGTAGGCTGGGTACAAAGAGCCAGACTTCACTTCCCCGTGGTCTTGGATAGGTAGATAAGTACTGACTGATTGACTGATGAAGATTAAGCCACCCCAAGAGGTGGCACGGGCATGAATAGCCCGTAAAGGTAAGTACTAAGATAAGCAGGATTACATACACAACAATGTGGAGTGTCCGAATTATTTTATCAATAACGCTGTATAGGTGATTGGATTACGTTATTATCTAGCCACTGCCCCTTGGCAGCGGACAATTGCTCCCCTTACAAAAATCTCTTGTGTTCATGATATCCTCATAACGAGCCCAGAGTCTGTCAGTGCAGACTACTTATCTACTTAAATGAACAAATCCTCAAGGGCCGTGACGAGGATTCGAACCTGCGTCCGGGAGCATACTTATCTACTTATAGCCTCTGTATGACTAACCATCCTGTGTGATGGGGATTTTTAGCATCACGTAGCTAGCTTTTTCACACACTGTACTCCCCCTTCATATAGTCTAGGGTAGCTGCACAAATGCACATGTACCTAATGTATTAATAAAAAAAAATCCCCCTTACAATACCAAGTTAAGCTGTCGTGTAAAAATAGAACATATCGCAATGAATATAAGTATGCAAAAAATACTTATATGCAGAGGTTCAATTCATTTACAATGTATTCAGAGGTGTTTATAGAAATCCTAGCATAGATTACAACTGTGTATTTCGGATTAAAAATTAAAAAAAAATACGTGTAACAGCATTAGATGTCTGTTAGATATAGCTGATAAAGCCAAGATTGATACCAACCTAATGATAATTGTTCTAAGTAATCGAGCAGTTCAATAAGCATGCGACGAATTAGTACAAATTAAAGCATCGTATACTGACGTGTTCTATACATCGACCTCGATAGGCTGGGTGGGTTGCTTGGGTTCGTTAGTTTCTGATTAGGTAAAAAAAAGAGTTGCATTTTAACGGTCCGATTTTAAACGGTTTTTAACGGAGACCGAATCATGAAATTTTACCGAAGGATTCAACTATAATTTAGCCTCAATATTTTGCATATAAAAAGAATATAATATAATCTACTTTTTTATAAGCAGTAATCTGTATTGTATATCTTGAGTGAGTGGATACGTAGCCATGTGAGCGATTAGTACCACAAGAATGTTGTTAGCAGATGTGTATCCGTGTTCACCAGGTGACCTGACTTAACACCACATACAAGCAGCCTCGCTTGTTGTGTCTACACATTGCTGGCGAGGAGCCCTGCTTGTCTCTCTCTCTCGCCTAGAGAGAGATAGAGAGAGAGCGAGCAATTTCAGACCCAACACTACCTACATTTGAAATCACTAATTCCTAAATAAAGAAATATAACTCCCTTGAAAACATCCGTGTGCGTCATAGATTATTTTCTGCCTCGGGTTGTCCCCGGGCCAGACATTTGCACAGCTTGACCACTACACCTCTCCAAGGTGTTGTTGTTGATTTAGGGGCGACTCTCCAAGGTGTACCTTCCCACTAGACGTGCACCGCTGCAACCAAGACCGGCCCCTTCCCTTGGCGGAGAACCCTTACTACCACCGCCAGGACACCCCAACCCCGTCACCTGCCGGTGAACCACCACCACCACGGCCGCTCCCCCTGGCGGTGAACCCCTACCACCACCACCACGGCCGCTTCCCCTGGCGGTGAACCTTGCACTAGGCTCCAAATGAGGTACACCCTCCACCAGGGTCCCCCGGCAGGACACTCTCTACTCTATATTCTACATATCTTAAGCTTTCTCCGTCACCTGCACTTCTTATTCATCTTTTAAAAGTGTCAAACATGTGGGTCATCATTATCGTTTATACGGGCCGAGACCCACTCGTTACCTCTATCGCACATTAAGCACACAATTAGCAGTTTAAATTAAAAGTATTACATAGGTGTTGGCAAAATACTCTGTATTTTGTTGTTGGTGTGTTTATTTCAAAGGAGGTGCTTGGACAGTGTCAGTCTCACTTCGGATACTGTTCATGTGGAGTTGTTCGAGGCAGTTGGCGCCTGACAATTATAAGAAGCAGTGTTCAGTGTTATTTATTTTGAACTCGTGAACATGTTATCAAAGAAACGAACAATTAGTGAAGAGCGTCGGGTCGTGCTGGAGAATTTTGTACATTGCTGAAATGAAAGGAAAATCAACAAGTTTTACTTGTAAAGTGCCAAGTAGTTTGTTGCCAATAAATACAAGTTGTTATAGTCACTACGAAGCTACGCATAGCCACAAGTATGTTAAATACATAATTAGCAAATCACGTGACGGTGAAATTAATGAATGTGAACAGTCTTAAAAAAACAGTAGTAAGCAATTAAACCTTTTCAAGTCAGTGACGCAGTTATTTAAAGCACAGCTACATGATTGCTCATGAAACAGACTGTCATGGAAGTCTTTCACAGAAGGGAACTTGAATATAAACGCACGCTAAGAGCTTCATTGGCTATTTGCCCGGAGAAACGGTAAGTTTTTGCAATCCTAAGTCACTCAACATACATACACAGCTTACAAAAAGGATCAGTGAATTGTCAGGTAATACTAACATTTAATTCTGAGAATCAAAAGACTTTTATTGCATTTTCTATTGCAATTGATACAAGTATATTTGTAGCTGGTATAGCACAACTCTCAGCTTGTGTACGTGGCCTTGACGAAAGTATACTGGTAACAGATGAGTTTGTGTTTGTGCAACAGGTGGTGATATCTTTTGTGAGTTCTGTACGAGCGCTGGACAAAATTAGACGATGATTAGACAAAAGCTAGGAGTCTGGCTACAGATGGGCATTTAACAAATGAGTTCCACACACTGTCCTGGTCTAGTGTGTGTGTGTTCGTCTTTATCCAAACCCTCTACGTTTCATGTGATCTAGGTTATCATACAAGCTAAACTGACAGAGAAGTGTACAGTTAAGCCGCACTGGAGCTGTGGCAGTATTGTCAATTATTGTGTGTGTCCACCCCCAACATCCATGTCCCCCTCCCCTCTCCTCCGTGTCCCCTCACCCGTCCCCTTAAACTACCTGAGATAATTAACTCACTTTAATCAGTTAGCTCGCGGCGGTAATCCGGTATTTAGGTGACGCGATACATGGCGTTCACCAGATGAGGACAATGTATACTGACGAGGCTGTTCAACCATACGATAGAAACTAATAAACACGAAAAATAAATTTGCAATGAGCCTACATTGCATAATTTATGTAGCACTGACAGCTTAATTTATGTAGACCTAACAGCTTAATTTATGTAGCACTGACAGCTTAATTTATGTAGACCTAACAGCTTAATTTATGTAGACATAACAGCTTAATTTATGTAGCCCTAACAGCTTAATTTATGTAGACCTAACAGCTTAATTTATGTAGACCTAACAGCTTAATTTATGTAGGCCTAACAGCTTAATTTATGTAGACCTAACGGCTTAATTTATGTAGACCTAACGGCTTAATTTATGTAGCCCTAACAGCTTAATTTATGTAGACCTAACAGCTTAATTTATGTAGACCTAACAGCTTAATTTATGTAGACCTAACAGCTTAATTTATGTAGACCTAACAGCTTAATTTATGTAGGCCTAACAGCTTAATTTATGTAGACCTAACGGCTTAATTTATGTAGACCTAACAGCCTAATTTATGTAGACCTGACAGCTTAATTTATGTAGACCTAACAGCTTAATTTATGTAGACCTAACAGCTTAATTTATGTAGACCTAACAGCTTAATTTATGTAGACCTAACAGCTTAATTTATGTAGACCTAACGGCTTAATTTATGTAGACCTAACAGCTTAATTTATGTAGACCTGACAGCTTAATTTATGTAGACCTAACAGCTTAATTTATGTAGACCTAACAGCTTAATTTATGTAGACCTAACAGCTTAATTTATGTAGACCTAACTGCTTAATTTATGTAGTCCTAAGAACTTAATTTATTTAAACCTAACAGCTTAATTAAAATTTATGTAGACCTAACAGCTTAATTTATGTAGACCTAACAGCTTAATTTATGTAGACCTAACAGCTTAATTTATGTAGGCCTAACAGCTTAATTTATGTAGACCTAACGGCTTAATTTATGTAGACCTAACTGCTTAATTTATGTAGTCCTAAGAACTTAATTTATTTAAACCTAACAGCTTAATTAAAATTTATGTAGACCTAATAGCTTAATTTAAATTTATGAAGACCAAACCGTCTATTTACTGTACACTTAACGGCTTAATTTAAATTTATGTAAACCTAACAGCTTAATTCAAATTTATGTAGACCTAACAGCCTAATTAATGTCGACCTAACAGCTTAATTTAAATTTATATAGACCTAACAGATTAATTTATGTAGGCCTAACATCTTAACTTATGCAAACCTTACAGTCATACATTTGGTCTCCAAATAAATTATTTTGCCTAAATGTTAGGAAATACGGGTGTGTGTAAGTCACACACACACATATATATAATATATATATATATATGGTTACTTACCTTCATCCCAGGGAAGAATTGGAGCAGTCGACGGCGACCCTCCGCCACCTCCTCACTTATTTCCTTGATTTTTCAAGTTTCCTGTCCAAGTTTGTGGCGATAAACGGTCTCTAGAACACTGCGGACTTAAGCCACGTTGACACTGACAACTATTTTCTTGGAAACTGTCCATCTTTTGGCGATAATTGCGGTAAATAAAAAAAAAATAGCTCACAGCGGCTTGTTGTTCAGCCGTCAGCTGGTAACCCGCGCTGACAGGCGTACCAACCCTCTCGAAACGCCTTCTAAATAAACCATATTTATTTTTTAATAATTTGCATACTTTTATTTGAAAGTGATGGTTGATGATAACTACTACTGTTCATATTTCTTAAGAGAGTGAATGAAATTGAGCGTTGACTGCGTTAATGAGACGCCCCTCTTATCGTCAGGCCATTTAAAACTATTAAAATTAACATTTGGTTTTCAACTTTCTTTCTCCAGTAAAGAAGAACTTAAGAAATATAGAGGAGAATTGTGCTAGAATCAACGATCTAACCTTTTCTGTCATATTCAAATACATATGTATACATTATATATATATTATATATTAATGTACCATATATATATATATATATATATATATATATATATATATATATATATATGTAACCAATGTTGTAACTTTTTTGTGTGTAATGACATTTTCAAATAAAGTTAGATATATATACACACATACCAAAAGAATAGGGGTGGTAGGAGAAGAAAATATCAAAGTGTTCAGTAAGGATCCACAAGATCTTCTCTGAGTACTCTTTATTTTCTTCTCCGAAGTTATGGGTCCCTACACTTGCACCAGAGGGGGTACCCCTTCTAGGTAAAAAAAAATTATATATATATATATATATATATATATATATATATATTACTATATATATATATATATATATATATATATATATATATATATATATATATATATATATATATATATATATATATATATAATATACTGTATATATATAATAATTTTTGTTATATTACCTTTGGATTAGCTGTTGAATTGCTATTGCTTCTGCAGATGGAAATCCTAGCGGACGATTGGAAGCTGGATGTATGGCATTGCAAATTGAAAATGGATTTAAAAACACAATTCACTAATGAAAGAGCTCATAAACTGATGAAATACTGCACACACACACACACACACACTGTCATATTTTTATTAACATACTGGCGTAGGTATACGACTTTTAGGCTACTATATTCACACACAATATTTTTGAATCATGAAACAGATAAATAAATCCATTTCTGTTCAGAGATTCAGTTTTACAAAAAAAAAAATATATCGTTTATTTTTTTAATATTGAAATACATGGATAGATCCCAAAGGGAGGAGGGGGGGGGGGTGGATGGGGTGGAAAACAGTATTTCTCTTTTGAACCCAACTATCTATTTTCGTTTGGATTCAACAGTCTGTTGCTGTTTGCCTTAATTTCAATGAACATTTATATAACCGTTGTAGAAACAGGGCACACAAGCCCGACCTTTATCTTACTAGGATATAGAAAAGCAAATGGAATTACGACATCAATTTTATTTAAAATGACTAAAATATCATCAATTAGAGGACGTCCTAGACATAGTTTATGATCGATTTAGCATTACAAGCAGCTCAGCTATGTACAAAAATAGTATAGTTTTCTCAATGACTTAGAAACCTTTGTCGGTCGTCGAAGCAACAATGGGCTTGTACTCACATACTGGCCACGAGCGCAATTTAATAAGATTTCCAACTATGCTTAATTGAATTAATTAGTGGCCTTTTATCAGCCGTATTGGTGACCTTGAAGGAAAACGTGACCTTCAGTGGGAGAATATAATGTTTTGAATGTGTTATCGAGAATTATAATTTCCCATGAGAATGATTATAGCCTATATATATATATGGAGGAATTTTAAATCGTGTTGGTAGATACTTTGTGTGTGGCTGATCTGGTGACACAAATTGGCTAGTTTCATATTATTTAATAAAGAAAAAAAAAGTTTCATCATCATCAGTGTGTGAAAATGTGATCTTTCATGGAGGGAACGAATACAATTTTAGAGCAGACCAAACTTCAAACTGGAGAGAATCTTAGAAGAGATGAGACAAATTCACATCTCGCCTTCCTCACAGAATGAAAAGGTTATGTTCACTGTTAAAAAAACAAAAACAGTGTTTAGCTATCAATTGTATATACAACATTATTCATATACACAGTGGAACACCCCCCTTCTTTCGAGTTGGTCAATATTTAATAGTCTAATTATTCCTCCTGCTATTTTGTAACTAACTATAGTTCTAGAAACATTTTAAAATTGGAGAAAATACACTATATACAATCATTATTTAAATACAATAATATCAAAATTAGTTTGAGTATCGTCTATTGAAAGATAATGATAAAATGATTTAATATTAATAATAATAAGAACAAATAATGACAAAATAATAAAATAAATAAAATACAAATTATTATAATTACAGTGGTCAGGTCAAGAATTGAAGTGATCTTGTAAATAATTGACAAATGACACAATAAAGTATTTCAAGACAGTGCAGTACACAAGGCAAGGCCAGACCTTCACTACACACATCTGTACATCAATGTGGGGCGTCAGGCTTCAAAAAACAACCCGAGTAACGAACACATATGACATGTATACAAAGAATTATTCATAATTATAATAATAATTACAATAATCATAATGATAATAATATCACGTAATTGAAATCCTAAAACCCTCAGTTGCCTGTGATATAATTACATTTAGAATCAATAATTTAATATTTTGATCGTATTTTTTCCAGTATTCTTCAAAGTAATTTAGCTAAGTGTCACTTCTATAAGTAAGCCACTTATATGGTTCCTTTATATACATATATAATTGTCCATAATGTATCACTCCCTCTCGTACTCAACATAGCAAAATATATAACATGCGGATGGGTTTTAAAACTAGTGATACACATTACGCTTTCTAATCTCAATATATTTTTTTGAGGGTTAAAAAAAAAAAAAGGTCAAGCTACGATGTCCGACTACAGCGAAATTTAATTGTATATTAAACAGACCATTGAAAAAAATCCATCACACTCTTGATAATTTCTTTGCCTTAGTGTTTGTCTTAAAGTTCCGTTTTTTCTATTTTTTTTTTTTTTTAGTTTTTACTCCTGGAAGACTTGGCATCACTTACAACATTTACAATATACGATTATTTACAAATTTACGAAGGAAAAAATCACATATAATAATAATATCACTTTTCCCTACACCTTTCTATAACATCTTACAAGATCTCTTAAAAATGATATTCTAATTTTCGGTAGTCACCAACATCGCAGACACACACACACACACACACAAACAAACACACACACACACACACACACACACACACACATACACACACGCACACACACACACACGCACACACACACACACACACACACACACACACACACACACACAAACACACACACACACACAAACACACACACACACACACACACACACACACACACACACACACACACACACACACACACACACACACACACACACACACACAGAGTTTCGTGTAACTAACTTCACTCAGAATTTCTGGTCATATATAAATTCAATTCAATTTTTAATAATTTAAAAAAATTTCCTCTGTAGCTTTCGGCGCTGATCCCTGGCCCTCTGAAGTCACAAACCTTCCTCTATTAGCCCTTCTTATGCTTAACTGGAAGGGCTTTGAGAAAGAGTGCGCAAGGAAAGGGGTTTCCCCTCAAAGCTTTCAAACGACACTTTTTTGAGATTATAACTGCCAGTGTTTCCCCACAAGTCGCGCACCACAACACAAACATTAATTGCCACGTCTCTTGCTAAGAGTCTGTGGCACCTGCAAATCACACGAGATTGCTGATACAATCATCAGTATCTGAATTTGCCATGTCATTAAAATTTTCTATTTATTCACGCTAGGCTTCTTACACACGATGGAAACTTTGTCTCGTCTCTGTACTAAGGTCGTGGAGGAGGTGGGGGTCGCGTTTTCACGCATAAATGGTTTGTTGTTATGGCGAGAGAGACCGCACAGAAACAAAATAGCGAGTTTCCTTTCTTGGCGAGGAATCTAGAGAAGCCTGAACGCACTTTAGGCTTTTACAGGCTGGAAAGACGGGCTCACGGGAACGTTCAACTATCATTTCACCTTGGATGCGGAAATGTGAAATAAAAACAGCACTGTGTCCTCATTTTTCTTGGCCCTTTCGAGGACAATCATGGGGAAGAGGGTCTGTTTGTGTGAGTGATTGGGAGAAAAATTATTTAATTTTGAAGTACTGACGTGAGTTGCAGACATATGATTGGAAAAGCCTTGATGCAGTCGCTTATCTTCTGCCTAGAGCTTTTTATTTTGTCAACAAACTGTTCTGGATTGCAGCAGGGATTGTTTCTACATAGATCACTGTGCTTTTCAGATGGCGACAAAAGATTCCATTTATCAAGACTATGGTTTTACTATATGAAGAGTTGCCAAAGTATTGCCCTTTGAGCTGCTTTTACATTCCAGTATTCAGGCAGCAATAATAACTCCACCTTCCATGGTCGAAACAGTATTTTAGCATGCCACATGCTAAAGCATGCCGTCCACTGCTACAGACTGTCTTCTGAACTTACTGTAAGGAATTCCACTACTCCAGACTGTTTCCAGGAATCACTGTAAGGCAAACCATTGCTCCAGACTGTTTCCAGGAGCCACTGTAAGACAATACACTTCTCCAGACTATCTCCTGAAATCGCTAAGGTATTCCACTACGCTAGAATGTTGCCAAGAGTCACTGTAAGGCATTCAATCGTTCCAGATTGCAACTCGCATTTGACCCCCCCCCCCAACAGATAATCTTGCGGCTGTGGAAGATTACCACAAAGTCTTCTATAAACAGAATATCTTTCAAGACATTCACACATTTAGCCTTTCATTCTGCTGGGAAGCACTGGCTTCAAAGACATAATTCGGATAATACACATATATTTAATGCATTTAATGCTCAGTACTTTACGTTCTCGCCGAAAGCCGGAGCTACAGTCCAACCTGGAGTTTTGTGTCAAGAGTTCTTTCATTTGGACCTTCTTTATATTTCTGCTTTGTACGGCACAAGAATGCTACCCAACACCTTAATGGAAATCTCACAGTGCAACAACTGCATCGTTTTCATTATTTCAATTTTCCTTTGGGAAAAGTTCGTCCCTTTTATCTGCGTTTAGCACATCATTTCTATCTCTGGTGTTAATTGTATCTATGTATATAAATGGAAAATGTTTTTGTCACTATACGATATCAACATCGTAATGACGGAACTCCATGGATTTTCCAGAGGTGGAAATATTGCTTACAAAGCACTGCAGTCAACAGATGTCGGCTCTGTTACGTGGTTGCCTGTTGTAGGCTCCGTAACATTACTGTTCATTTATGAGACCTTCGTCAAAAGGTCGAGGAGATGACTGGCTGTTGGGCAGTTCAGTAACACAAGCGACGACCTGCTGCCTGCTGGGGCTTATGGTGACTTGTAGGACACTTGCTGGATGTTTAGAACACACTCCGTGCCTGGGTCTTCTTCATGTCCTGTAGGGAACTTCTATTTGATATTTAGAATACACCAAGTGCCGGAACCTTTTTTATGTCCTCCCGACAGTTGCTCTGTTGCCAGGAGGAATTTGGATGCGAGTGTCGTCCGGGTCTGTTTAGCGTGCAGACCGGAAACGACTGGAGGGTACGATTAAAGCAAAGTCGTCAGGATGCCACGGAGATGTCCGGATGTGGTAGTGTATTCCGGTTATATTTATGACGGACCAGTATCGCTGTAACATTGTCCGACTCAACGAAACAGTCCGTCAACGAAAGCCGGACTGTTTTATTTACAGAAGAATCGGGTTGTAGCTTCAGTAAACGGTGTCGACAGCGGCGTTCATTTTTGTTTAAACGGTGGACCGATCACTCATGGAGTACTGGCAGGCGGAGAGGGAGTTCTGACGTGGAGACATCGGGGCATAGGTGAAGGCCGGCGAGTGGGACTTGGCCTTGAGGCGGAGCGAGGCGATGGAGGAAGGACATGGATGAAGTCTGGTCGCGGTAGACGTAAGGGGGTGTTGGGGCTGGGTAGGGGCAGGGGGCGCCGCTAGACCCCAGGGAGGAGGACATGCTGGTGGGCATGATGCCAGCAGCTGAGGCCGACCCACTCATACCTTGCGTCGGTGTCTGGAAGCAGTTGATCGGGGACATCGTTGCCGTCTGTTGCCCCATCATATTGACGCCGTTGAAGCCCCATGTGAAGCTCTTGGTGCTGAGAGGCGGCGGCGTGACCCGAGCCCAGTTGTTGTAAGAGGAGTAGCCGGAGTAGAGACCATCGTCGGGCCAGGCGAAACCGTTGAGCTGAGCCCCCCAGCCGCATTTCAAATCTCCAGGCATGGCCGCCGACATCACGTGACGTTCCCGCTTACGCCACTTTGCCCGCCGATTCTTGAACCAGATCTGAGGAGAGACAAAAATTGAAGGATTATCGTCAGCTGGAGTCGCCAGAGGTGCTCGTCTGGCCACCTAAGACACTAGAGTTATTGATCCGTCCACCGAACACTGACACAGTCTATCCTTTGAACGATCATGTCAAGAAGAAACAGAGACGAAGAGGTATGTGATGGTGGAGGTGGAAGAGGTGATGGTGATGGTATTAGTGAGAGAAGAAGACTATGACTCATCAAGATAACATAGTGATAACATAAGTTTGACACCATGGTTATCACAACTCCCCCCCCCTCCCCCATTATCCCTCCCCCTTCATACACCCCAACACACCTCGTCACACGTCCACCATCATACACCCCTGTTACACATCCTGACCGTCACACCTCCCCTGTCACGCCCCCGTCACACTCCCTTCCCCTTCGTCACCTCCTGTCACCGGCTTATCCCTCAGCTTGTTACTCTTATCCCCAGCTTAAGCTTGTCTGATAACCTAACATAGGGATTATCATAGCATTAGTGTGTTAATATTATCACTGGGAAAACTGGCTGGCATGCAAGTTGCTGCAGTTGATGACTGAGACAACATCAACACCCTCACTTGTCCCCTCTTCCTCTTACCTTCCTTACCTTCTCTCCCCTCCTTCCTTCCTCCCTCTCTCCTCCTACCTTAATTCCCACTCTCTCCCCACTTGCCTCCATCCCCTACCCATCTACCCATGTCTAGTGGGCACCTAACCTTAAGATAGTAACATATCTTATCCTCTCTCCTCCTACCTTAATTCCCACTCTCTCCCCACTTGCCTCCATCCCCTACCCATCTACCCATGTCTAGTGGGCACCTAACCTTAAGATAGTAACATATACACGATACTTCTCACCTCTACATCTCTCTCTCTCTCTCTCTCTCTCTCTCTCTCTCTCTCTCTCTCTCTCTCTCTCTCTCTCTCTCTCTCTCTCTCTCTCTCTCTCTCTCTCTCTCTCTCTCTCTCGCTCTCTCTCACTCTCTCTCTCTCTTTCTCTCTCTCTCTCTCCTTCATCTTCTATAGAGGGCACGCAACTAGAAACATGCGAAACAAGTTCTTTTAGCATTTACACACACACACACACACAATATATATGTTGTGCAATGTCTTCTGTGTTGGCATCGTGGAGGCAGATGCCCCCACGAAGGATGTAACCTTCAATCTAAGTACATAGGTCTGACGTCGACCAAGCTGACGAGGCGTTTGACCTGCCATTTCCAATCCGGTGCCCCTAAGAATCGCATGAGACAAGCCCATGACATCACCCTAACAAGAGAAATGCTGTGAGTTAACACACTGCCACAGTGACAGTACTGGGGCAGCGTTACTCATGCTGTGAGTTAACACACTGCCACAGTGACAGTACTGGGGCAGCGTTACTCATGCTGTGAGTGAACACACTGCCATAGTGACAGTACTCGGGCAGCGTTACTCATGCTGTGAATGAACACACTGCCATAGTGACAGTACTGGGGCAGCGTTACTCATGCTGTGAATGAACACACAGCCATAGTGACAGTACTGGGGCAGCGTTACTCATGCTGTGAATGAACACACTGCCATAGTGACAGTACTGGGCAGCGTTACTCATGCTGTGAGTGAACACAGTGCCATATCAGTGTATAAAACACTCCCCAATAGGAAGAATACCCGCTGGGTTGTTCATCATCTTGTACCCAGACACAACTGGGACTTGCTTAACTATCACTTGAGACAGATAAGTAAATCCCAGGTGTGTTAATCTTCTTTGTTGATCAAACAAGAAGATTAACATTTACCAACCCCCTAAACTTACGTTATCTTACGGGTGCAAAGTTGGGAAATCTTATAAGTACAAAATCTACATTTGGCACATAGTACTTTCCTAATTAAAAAAAATATTAGGCATTATTCTATTCATATTTCTAATGCCTCTTAGGTGGGCACAATGTCTCAGGTGATGGTCAAGGCGATGTCCGTCACTCTTACCAGACACAGACTTTGTCTGTGGTAAGACTTTGCCTGCATCTACTTCCTCATCACAATCGACTTGAGAATGGTCCAGGACGGACCGAAACGTCGTCGTCCCTTCACCTTCTAGTGTGTGGTCTGGTCAACTGTTCCTCCGCTGCTTAGTGTTGACCAAACCACACACTAGAAAGTGAAGGGACGACGACGTTTCGATCCTTCCGCTGCGTAGCTGTTTCCATCACGGAACTTCATGGATATCTGTACCGAAAATGACTTCTTGCTATTACACGCTCGCTCTCTCTCTCTCTCTCTCTCTCTCTCTCTCTCTCTGCCACCTCCCCTTCCTCCATAATGACTGGGAGTGCCAGCTTCCGCCTCATGGTGCCAGCATACAGACTCACTGATTTGTTCTTCTATTCTCCTTTCTCTAATTACCTTGGCACTGTTGTTGTTGGTTGATGATGCCTCTAACTTGTAGTATATAATCTTGGGTATGAAGTACGGTCTCCGGTAGCACCCTCAGTAGCCAGCACATCTGCTCGTTCATTTCCACTGACGCCAACGTGGGAGGGAAACCACAGGAATTTGATCACATTTGATGGTTAGTATTTTCACAGCTCTCTTGGTTTTGGCGACAATCGCCAGGGTTCGTGTCTGGTTTTTGGCTAAAGCTTTGAAGTGTGGCTTTTGAATCAGTGCAGATCACAGCTCCTTTTGTTGTTCTTTCTCGGTATCTTAACGCCATAACAATGGCAGTTAACTCTCCTTCCGTTACCTTCGGGCTCACCATAGCCCGTGCTACTTGGAAATTTTTGTTCCAGGTTATCTTGAGGTTATCTTGAGATGATTTCGGGGCTTTTTAGTGTCCCCGCGGCCCGGTCCTCGACCAGGCCTCCACCCCCAGGAAGCAGCCCGTGACAGCTGACTAACTCCCAGGTACCTATTTACTGCTAGGTAACAGGGGCATTCAGGGTGAAAGAAACTTTGCCCATTTGTTTCTGCCTCGTGCGGGAATCGAACCCGCGCCACAGAATTACGAGTCCTGCGCGCTATCCACCAGGCTACGAGGCCCCCTCTAGTGAATCTTAAACAACAACAACTCATTCCATTGACGAGGCATAGTTCTCTATGCGTGATTTTCCCTCATTTCCTTTTTGAAAGACAATATTCCTAATTACAGTGTATGCTGCACCAGCCCTGCCATTGGTAATAGAAGAACCACCAGTGTAGATTAGATCTAATTTATTTCTGGTGACTTTATCAATTTCCTCAAGATGTTTAGGCCTCTTTTCTTATAGTATCAGACATTTTGGTTGTGGTGTTGGGTATTCCACCCCAGCAAGGAGGTCCTCCCCACCCCTCCCCACACTCATGGTCTTACTCAAGCAGGCGGAGTCCGTCAAGGTAGCCAACTGATTTGTGATGAGACTTTATCATATTCCTGTTGCCTCCTATACTTAGTACAGAGTTCAGTTTTTCTTGGCAATATCACTGTAGTTATGGGGGAGGGAGTCTTCGGGTATTTTAATTGCAAGCCTAACAGTTCCGTAACTGCTTTTAACACTTGGGAATCGAACCCCTTCTTGGAGAGCCCATGTTTTAGCACTTTTTGACACTCGCAAGAATTTTATGTCGCTTGAGGAGTATGCTCTACTTAAGGCCAAAAATCGCCGAACTAGCAAATGAAATCGGCTCGTGAAATTGACGTACTGTCCCGTTTTCTGTTTTGGGTTCTCTGGTAGGTTAGGATGAGGGGCACTTTAGCACGAGAGTTTCTTGCCGTTGGGGAACCTTAGGAGGACGGAGTAGAGTATGTTGCGCATGTCTGACATGTTGTTGTTGTTAAAGATTCGCTACCTGGAACAAAAAGTTCCAAGTAGCACGGGCTATGGTGAGCCCGTAGCATGTCTGACAGCGACACAGTCTATGTCGGAGCCACATGGACACGTAACAAATAATACTTCTAGTCATTACTTGGTAACACCGATTATGTTGTCCCAGTGATTCGTGTAGTGAACATGTTGCCGTACAGGTTTACAACGTGAGGCCGCCGTGGACCCCCACACCACCAGGTGGGGGTCCACGCCTACACTACCAGGTGGGGGTCCACGCCTACACACCAGGTGGGGGTCCACGCCTACACCACCAGGTGGGGGTCCACGCCTACACCACCAGGTGGGGGTCCACGCCTACACCACCAGGTGGGGGTCCACGCCTACACCACCAGGTGGGGGTCCACGCCTACACCACCAGGTGGGGGTCCACGCCTACA
The DNA here is from genome assembly GCF_040958095.1 of Procambarus clarkii. NCBI lineage: Eukaryota > Metazoa > Arthropoda > Malacostraca > Decapoda > Cambaridae > Procambarus > Procambarus clarkii. The sequence goes on from NC_091230.1 coordinate 20,437,234, forward strand.
CCACCAGGTGGGGTCCACGCCTACACCACCAGGTGGGGTCCACGCCTACACCACCAGGTGGGGTCCACGCCTACACCACCAGGTGGGGTCCACGCCTACACCACCAGGTGGGGTCCACGCCTACACCACCAGGTGGGGTCCACGCCTACACCACCAGGTGGGGTCCACGCCTACACCAGGTGGGGTCCACGCCTACACCACCAGGTGGGGTCCACGCCTACACCACCAGGTGGGGTCCACGCCTACACCAGGTGGGGGTCCACGCCTACACCACCAGGTGGGGGTCCACGCCTACACCTACACCAGGTGGGGTCCACGCCTACACCACCAGGTGGGGTCCACGCCTACACCACCAGGTGGGGTCCACGCCTACACCACCAGGTGGGGGTCCACGCCTACACCACCAGGTGGGGGTCCACGCCTACACCACCAGGTGGGGGTCCACGCCTACACCACCAGGTGGGGTCCACGCCTTACACCACCAGGTGGGGGTCCACGCCTACACCACCAGGTGGGGTCCACGCCCACACCACCAGGTGGGGGTCCACGCCCACACCACCAGGTGGGGTCCACGCCCACACCACCAGGTGGGGTCCACGCCCACACCACCAGGTGGGGGTCCACGCCCACACCACCAGGTGGGGGTCCACGCCCACACCACCAGGTGGGGGTCCACGCCCACACCACCAGGTGGGGGTCCACGCCCACACCACCAGGTGGGGGTCCACGCCCACACCACCAGGTGGGGGTCCACGCCTACACCACCAGGTGGGGGTCCACGCCCACACCACCAGGTGGGGGTCCACGCCCACACCACCAGGTGGGGGTCCACGCCCACACCACCAGGTGGGGGTCCACGCCCACACCACCAGGTGGGGGTCCACGCCCTACACCACCAGGTGGGGGTCCACGCCCTACACCACCAGGTGGGGGTCCACGCCCACACCACCAGGTGGGGGTCCACGCCTACACCACCAGGTGGGGGTCCACGCCCACACCACCAGGTGGGGGTCCACGCCTACACCACCAGGTGGGGGTCCACGCCCACACCACCAGGTGGGGGTCCACGCCCACACCACCAGGTGGGGGTCCACGCCCACACCACCAGGTGGGGGTCCACGCCCACACCACCAGGTGGGGTCCACGCCCACACCACCAGGTGGGGGTCCACGCCCACACCACCAGGTGGGGGTCCACGCCCACACCACCAGGTGGGGGTCCACGCCCACACCACCAGGTGGGGGTCCACGCCCACACCACCAGGTGGGGGTCCACGCCCACACCACCAGGTGGGGGTCCACGCCCACACCACCAGGTGGGGGTCCACGCCTACACCACCAGGTGGGGTCCACGCCCACACCAGGTGGGGGTCCACGCCCACACCACCAGGTGGGGGTCCACGCCCACACCACCAGGTGGGGTCCACGCCCACGGTTCAGTTCAGAGGCCGCCCTGCTGCCATTTATAAGAAGCTCCTACTTCCGTTGAGTTGTGTTGCGGCTTCTGCTGTTCTCACCCCCTGCCCCTCGCCCCCCCTGCCCCTTACCCCCTGCCCCTTGCACCCCCCCCCTGCCCCTCGCCCCCCCCTTGCCCCTGAGTCTCCCTCATCTCCCCTCTTCCACAAAGCAATATCATTAGAATCATTTAATCCCAGGGTGTGGAATCGCCCCCCTGGGAGACGAGGTCCCTTCCCTCTCCTACAAACCTCCCCTGGGGGTCCCTCTGACGTGTAGTTACACCACAGCAAGCTGGAGATCGGGAAGGGAGAGAGAGAGAGAGAGAGAGAGAGGGAGAGAGAGAGAGAGAGAGAGAGAGAGAGAGAGGTTGGGGGATGGAATGGTATTGAGATGTTAAAAATGGTGAAGTGATGGTGATAATGATACTGCCACATCTTCACTATCTCACTATAACAAGTTATAATTAACTAGGCTTCTAGCCAACTAGGTAAACGGGGAGAAACTCCCCCCGAGAAGGGCCATCACAGGGAGTGTGTGTCTCAGCATCCTAGCCAGCATCCCAACCAGTATCCCAGCCAGCATGCATCCAAGCCAGCATCCCAGCCAGCATCCCAGCCAGCATCCCAACCAGTATCCCAGCCAGCATGCTAGCAAGCATGCTAGCATGCATCCCAGCCAGCATCCAAGCCAGCATTCCCAGCCAGCATCCCAGCCAGCATCCCAGCCAGCATCCCAGCCAGTATGCCTAGCCAGCATGCTAGCATGCATCCAAGCCAGCATCCCAGCCAGCATCCCAACCAGTATCCCAGCCAGCATGCTAGCAAGCATGCTAGCATGCATCCAAGCCAGCATCCCAGCCAGCATCCCAGCCAGCATCCCAGCCAGCATCCTAGCCAGCATCCCAGCCAGCATCCCAGCCAGCATCCTAGCCAGCATCCCAGCCAAAGGAACTGCCGTACCATCTACAGGGATGGTACCGGGTACAGACACCCCCTCTCCCCCTTCAGTACAGACACCAGGGGTGACAAACTGATGACACGCGCACTAGCAGATAACTCAAGATAACTCAAGATAACTCAAGATAAGCAGGCACCCGTCTATCCCTCATGCTTGCGAGACTAACATCACCACGACAAGGACGAATGCAAATTGAGAGAGGGGAACTATCAGGGGGAAAGCGCCAAGCCATTACGACTATATAGCACTGGGAAAGGAGTCAGGATAAGGATTTGGGATGGGACGAGGGGGGGGGGGGAATAGAAGGAAATGGTGCCCAACCACTTGTGGACGGTCGGGGATTGAACGTCGACCGGCATGAAGTGAGACCGTCGCTCTACCGTCCACCCTAAATGGCTGGTGCACATTGAGGAATTGGCTGACCAATGACCTGACCTGCCAATTGGCTGACCACATGACCAATTGGTCATGCCCTTAACTACCGCTTATTAACCGGTAACTGCATCACTAGCAGATGTTCTCATTGGTAATTTAATAAAGATTTCTCTATCAACACCAATTTCCATGAAATAAAGTAGATATTTACAAGTTAATAAAGTTATATATTATAATACGTTTGTCAATAAATTAAGAATTTTGAACATACGTGTTGTGACGAACCTTATATAATACCCTTTCTCGAGTTTACCAACAGTAAACCTCCCCCAGAAGCTCTCTCAAGTTTACCAGCAGGACTCCTCATACGACCAGTAGACCATCCACCAGTCTACCTGGACCAGTAGACCATCCTACCAGTCTACCTGGACCAGTAGACCATCCACCAGTCTACCTGGACCAGTAGACCATCCACCAGTCTACCTGGACCAGTAGACCATCCACCAGTCTACCTGGACCAGTAGACCAACCACTAGTCTACCTGGACCAGTAGACCATCCACCAGTCTACCTGGACCAGTAGACCATCTACCAGTCTACCTGGACCAGTAGACCATCCACCAGACCACCAGACCAGCTCTCCAGTACCTGAGTGATCATACCAGAAGCCAAGAAAGGAATATTAGAGCCATCCCCGAGTGAGAGACAGTGTCTCCCCTCTGAGGGGAGGCTCCTGTGTCTGTGTATTTTTGAACGCCGGGTGGGGGTTTTATGAGAGGGGGAGGGGGAGGGGGGGGGGTTGTGGTGTGGAGCAGTCTTCCGAGGGGATAATGTGGGCCTTCCGGTGAGGGGGTTATCTTGAGATGATTTCGGGGCTTTTAGTGTCCCCGCGGCCCGGTCCTCGACCAGGCCTCCACCCCCAGGAAGCAGCCCGTGACAGCTGACTAACTCCCAGGTACCTATTTACTGCTAGGTAACAGGGGCATTCAGGGTGAAAGAAACTTTGCCCATTTGTTTCTGCCTCGTGCGGGAATCGAACCCGCGCCACAGAATTACGAGTCCTTCGCGCTATCCACCAGGCTACGAGGCGAGGGGGGGGGGGGGGTAGGGTCTACCTTGGTGTCAGGAGATGTGGATCGCTTTTGTTTTATTTAACACCATTTGTGTTAATGGTGTTAATTATCTTTATTTATCCCTGCGTACATCTCTGTGTCGCTCTTCCATCTCTCCATAGGGGCCTGATAGCCTGAGTGGACAGCGCTTCGGATTCGTAGTCCTGAGGCTCCGGGTTTGATTCTCGGTGGAGGCGGAAACAAATGGGCAGTTTATTTCACCCTGATGCACCTGTTCACCTAGCAGTAAATAGGTACCTGGGAGTTAAAACAGCATGCTACGGGCTGCTTCCTGGGGGGGGGGGGGTGTATAACTAAAAGGAGGCCTGGTCGGGGACCTGGGCCGCGGGGACGCTAAGCCCCCGAAATCATCTCAAGAATGTTGTTGTTGTTATAGATTCAGCTACTCGGAACAAGTTCCAAGTAGCACGGGCTATGGTGAGCCCGTAACTTACCTGGCATAGGAGCGGGGCAAGTAGCACGGGCTATGGTGAGCCCGTAACTTACCTGGCACAGGAGCGGGGCAAGTAGCACGGGCTATAGGTGAGCCCGGAGTGACTTACCTGGCACAGGAGCGGGGCAAGTAGCACGGGCTATGGTGAGCCCGTAACTTACCTAGCACAGGAGCGGTGAGCATCTCAAGAAGATAACCTCCCCTCATATGTGACCCTCTTCCACCTCTGCCCTCACCTGTGACCCATCTTCCACCTCTCCCCTCACGTCTGTCCCCCCCCCTCTTCCACCTCTCTCCATGTCCACCAGCCGGGTGTCCGTGACTAGGGCGACACAGGACACCACCAAATAAACACCGACCCCTAAACACGGGGCTGACCCTAATTTGCATGCGGCTGTCGTCCCTGTTATATCCACGCCAGCCAAACTGCCTGGTTCCCACGCCCTCCCCAACATTCTCACGCTAATTTGTGCCTTAAAACCCGCTACACACAAGGCTGGTTATTGCTTGCTTTCAAGTCGCTGTGCTATATTGTCCTTAAACTGAGGTCGTCGATCATTCAGTAAATCGTATATTAGAAATTTTCAATAGTATTTGTATTGAAAATTTTTTATTACTTGGTGAACGGGTGATATTTCCGCTTTGTATATGGCATTATTAGTCCGGCGTGTTGAGGTTGTCCCGGGCACCGCCGGCCGGCTGGCCCCGCACTCACGCAGCTGGTGTGAGCAGCACAATACTCCTCTCTTACAGGATGAACAACCCAGCGGGTTTTCTTCCTATTGGGGAGTGTTGTACATGCTGCTATGGCGGTGTGTCCACTCACAGGATGAGTGGCGCTGCCCAATACTGTCACTATGGCGGCTATGGCGGTGTGTCCACTCACAGGATGAGTGGCGCTGCCCAATACTGTCACTATGGCGGTGTGTCTACTCACAGGATGAGTGGCGCTGCCCAATACTGTCACTATGGCGGTGTGTCTACTCACAGGATGAGTGGCGCTGCCCAATACTGTCACTATGGCGGTGTGTCCACTCACAGGATGAGTGGCGCTGCCCAATACTATCACTATGGCGGTGTGTCCACTCACAAGATGAGTGGCGCTGCCCAATACTGTCACTATGGCGGTGTGTCCACTCACAAGATGAGTGGCGCTGCCCAATACTGTCACTATGGCGGTGTGTCTACTCACAGGATGAGTGGCGCTGCCCAATACTGTCACTATGGCGGTGTGACCACTCACAGGATGAGTGGCGCTGCCCAATACTGTCACTATGGCGGTGTGACCACTCACAGGATGAGTGGCGCTGCCCAATACAGTCACTATGGCGGTGTGTCCACTCACAGGATGAGTGGCGCTGCCCAATACTGTCACTATGGCGGTGTGTTCACTCACAGGATGAGTGGCGCTGCCCAATACTATCACTATGGCGGTGTGTCCACTCACAAGATGAGTGGCGCTGCCCAATACTGTCACTATGGCGGTGTGTTCACTCACAGGATGAGTGGCGCTGCCCAATACTGTCGCTATGGCGGTGTGTCTACTCACAGGATGAGTGGCGCTGCCCAATACTATCACTATGGCGGTGTGTCCACTCACAAGATGAGTGGCGCTGCCCAATACTGTCACTATGGCGGTGTGACCACTCACAGGATGAGTGGCGCTGCCCAATACTGTCACTATGGCGGTGTGTCCACTCACAAGATGAGTGGCGCTGCCCAATACAGTCACTATGGCGGTGTGTCCACTCACAAGATGAGTGGCGCTGCCCAATACTGTCACTTTGGCGGTGTGTCCACTCACAGGATGAGTGGCGCTGCCCAATACTGTCACTATGGCGGTGTGTCCACTCACAAGATGAGTGGCGCTGCCCAATACTGTCACTATGGCGGTGTGTCCACTCACAAGATGAGTGGCGCTGCCCAATAAACTCGCCCCTCGGGGCAAAATATAAAAATTTAACCTCCTTCCTGGTTAAACCAGGAAGGAGGGAGGCTTCCAGGAAGCCTCCTTCTCACTCCAGGAGAACACTTTGGTAAGTTGGCAACCACCAACAGATTGAGATAAGGAAGCTTCTTAAGTTACTCCTGGCGTCTTAGGAGGCTTCGGGGTGATCTTGAGGTTATCTTGAGATGATTTCGGGGCTTTAGTGTCCCCGCGGCCCGGTCCTCGACCAGACCTCCACCCCCAGGAAGCAGCCCGTGATAGCTGACTAACACCCAGGTACCTATTTTACTGCTAGGTAACAGGGTCATAGGGTGAAAGAAACTGTGCCCATTGTTTCTCGCCGGCGCCTGGGATCGAACCCAGGACCACAGGATCACAAGTCCAGCGTGCTGTCCGCTCGGCCGACCAGCTCCCCTGGAAGCGATAAGCGATATCAGAAATCTATAAGAAGCTGAGGGAATGTCACAAGGAGGTGAAGGAGGGAGTGAGGCGGAATTGTCAGAGAACTTGTCAAACATCTCCAAAGGATACCTGATCAACCAGGCTGTGATTCATACGTCTGGCTGCGAGCAGCCGCGTCCAACAGCCTGGTTGACCAGTCCAGCAACGAGGAGGCCTGGTCGACGACCGGGCCGCGGGGTCGCTGAGCCCCGGAATCATCTCAAGATAACCTCGAGATGATACACAATAGTACACGGTGAACGGTGTGTGTACAAGTGTACATGACTGGGACGCCTGGGTAATGAGACACAGAGACCGCTCCGGGAGCCAACACCTCCGACCTCGAGTAAAGGAAATTGACAAGGTGGAGAGGGTTGAGGAGAGCCTGGTCTCAGAGGTCCCTGGGGCGAGGCACGAGGAGAGCCCCAAGCTGCTGCACCTCATCATGCGATACATTCATGAACGGTAGAGCGACGGTCTCGCTTCATGCAGGTCGGTGTTCAATCCCCAACCGTCCAAGTGGTTGGGCCACCATTCCTTTCCCCCGTCCCATCCCAAATCCTGACCCCTTCCCAGTGGTATATAGCCGTAATGACTATGCGCTTCTCCCCGATAGTTCCCTTCCCCCCTGCAGTATCCACCAGTTAACAAAACGTTCATAAAATAACTCTGAAAATATTGACAATGTATAACAATGACGGGAAGGAACATAGAGGAAGGCTGGAGGCCCACATGAGCCGCTGGGGTGACAACGACCTTCGTTACCCCTAAGTGATAACTTACGCTAACATCTATCATAAACATTAGAATAAACTACATGACAAGGTAGTAGATATGATAAAAAAGGATGTGGGTAGGGAGCTGAAAGGATAGAAGCTCGACCATCGAGGCTAGATGTTGGAGAATATACATTCACACACTCCATTACACACATGCATATATATATACACACATACACATCCTTATATTTTAACAAATGTCTACATGATTTAGAAAACGAAGTGTTCCTGAGCCAACACATGCGAGGAGAATTAAGGGGAAATTAACATAAAAGAATCATGCCGTTGTATCTGTCGGACCCTTGACCATTCTTCTCCTAAGACTTACCCTGACTTGTGCTTCCTTGAGGTTGAGCCAGAGGGAGATCTCCTCACGGGTGCTGAGATCCGGGTATCTGAAGAGACAACCATCGTTACACAGGAAGACACAATTAAGGAATATAGCATATACACCGCCCTAGATCCTTCCCCTGACTGGTATCTGCGATACAGATACCTAATTACGATCTGATAATGTTCTCAAGAACGTACCCTAAGGTCCTGAGGGTGCCCAGGGAGGACTTAGGAACAGCTAATAGGAAATGCCCAGGATGAGGGGCTCTTGTAGGTAAGAGAGCTTCACCTTTTCTGGAAGCTTTCTCCAGCGTTACCAAAGACGGAATCAGAAGCTTCAACCGCAACAACTTAAGGCTGAATCATTATAATTTATATGAATAATATATATAATATAATACGTACGAATCATTATAATTTTGGCTGCAATGAAGAGCTGTAAAGCAGTGTAAAATAAAAAAAATAGAAAACCTATAACTCGTATATCTTACAAGTTTAGTTGTGAAATATATTTACAACTATAGTAATAATGACAACAGCAATAGAAAAATGAAATAAAATGTTAGGTGGACTAACTTTTACAAATATTTGTTTACAATTTAAAAAACATTAAGCAATATGAACAAATCCACAAGGGCCGTGATGAGGGTTCGAACCTACGCGGTGGGTGTTCCAAGACGCGCTCTAGTCCACTGCGCTACGACATGGTCAAAAGAATTGCAACCTGGAGTACTACTGCACCCACGAGGATGCTGAGGCTTCCACTGAAGCCTAACCGGGGTTTCACACAATTGTATTGAAGTCAGAGGTAGAACTACTGATTGACAGAACCAGAGTGCATGGGGGGGGAGGGGGATTGTGTGTAAGCCCGGTTAGGCTTCAGTGGAAGCCTCGGGCTCCTCGTGGGTGCTGTAACACTCCAGGTTACAATTCTTTTGACTATGTCGTGGCGCAGTCAGCTAGAGTGCGTCTGGGAACACCCAGCACGTAGGTTCGAACTCTCATCACGGCTCCTGTAGATTTCTTCACTGATATATCACGATAATATAATTTCTCTGTGTATTGAGAGATATATTATAAAAAAGACTTCAAATTGACGTTTTGATCAAAAGACGTTTTGATCAAAAGACGTTTTGACTGGAGACATCAAATGACTTAAAATTAAGTCGGAAATACAAAAGAAGCAGACAGTTTTAAATATAAGTAACAAACTATAACATGAAATTAAAATACATTTACATTCTCAGTAGTTTAAACAAATTCAGGAACTATGGATTACAATCACTTTGAACGCAGCTCCAGTAACTTAAGATCTGATTTCGAGAGGATTTAAAACGTTTGTCAACATCTTCAACAAACGTTTGGAGGCCTGGTCGACGACCGGGCCGCGGGGACGCTAAGCCCCGGAAGCACCTCAAGGTATTTCACATCTTTGTGACACCAAATCCTGAATAATTCCAAGTGTCCAGTTGGGGTATTTCTGCCTTTCTGAGCTCACTGGTTCGTCTCATACTAGTGAGCAGAGAGTCTCTGACGTAGACTCTATGCTGGTTGCCTCCAGGTACTAAGAGTCTCCTAGACTCACCTGCTGCTGGCCTCCAGGTACTAAGAGTCACCTAGCCTCTCCTGGTGGCCTCCAGGTACTAAGAGTCACCTAGCCTCTCCTGGTGGCCTCCAGGTACTAACAGTCACCTAGACTCCCCTGGTGGCCGCCAGGTACACTAAGAGTCACCTAGACTCCCCTGCTGGCCGCCAGGTACACTAAGAGTCACCTAGCCTCCCCTGGTGGCCGCCAGGTACACTAACAGTCACCTAGCCTCCCCTGGTGGCCTCCAGGTACACTAACAGTCACCTAGCCTCCCCTGGTGGCCTCCACGTACACTAAGAGTCACCTAGCCTCCCCTGGTGGCCGCCAGGTACACTAACAGTCACCTAGCCTCCCCTGGTGGCCGCCAGGTACACTAACAGTCACCTAGCCTCCCCTGCTGGCCGCCAGGTACACTAAGAGTCACCTAGCCTCCCCTGGTGGCCGCCAGGTACACTAAGAGTCACCTAGCCTCCCCTGGTGGCCGCCAGGTACACTAAGAGTCACCTAGCCTCCCCTGGTGGCCGCCAGGTACACTAAGAGTCACCTAGCCTCCCCTGGTGGCCGCCAGGTACACTAAGAGTCACCTAGACTCACCTGTTCCTGGCGAAGGTGGCCTCCAGCTCCTGCAGCTGCTGGGAGGTGAAGTGGGTTCTTTGTCGCCGTTGTCGCTTCTTCTTGTTCTTGTCGTCGTCAGACTCTGTGGAGCAGGACTGGGACGGCTTCTCGCCGACATCTGAGGACGACAACCACACACACATTACTCCACGATCACAACATGTGCTCGTCTACACATACACTCACAAACCATACTGGTGTGACCAAGCATGCTAATACACTAGGTAATCCCACTAACGTGATATATCAACAGGAAAAGGGAGCATTATAAGGGGATTCCAACCCTCAACTCCGAAGGCACACCAGAATGTATATAGGAGTTATATGTGTCAAACTTGGACTGGCTCCTAAAGAGTTCTCCAGACGGCTTGTGGATTCACTGGAATCCAAGAATGGAATTTGTATATTATGTCGAGAGAGAGAGAGAGAGAGAGAGAGAGAGAGAGAGAGAGAGAGAGAGAGAGAGAGAGAGAGAGAGAGAGAGAGAGAGAGAGAGAGAGAGAGAGAGAGAGATCCTACAGGTACAAAGACATAAATACAAATATTAAATACACACATACGCGCACAATATAATGTTCAAAACATCTGACTACAGACCAATTTATATCTTTAAAATTAGCTTGAAGATAAAGAAGTATTCGGCCTCAAGAAACCCACAGTCCAGGGGCCAGATTCACGAAAGCACTTACGAACGTGTACATCTTTCCTCAATCTTTGACGGCTTTGGTTACATTTATTGCACAGTTTACGAGCATGAAAACTTCCCATTCAATTGTTGTTATTGTTATGAACAGCCTTCTGGTGCTTCGCAGCTCATTAACTGTTTGATAATTGTAAACAAAGCCGGCAAAGATTGAAAAAAGATGTACAGGTTCGTTAGTGCTTGCGTAAGTGCTTTCGTGAATCTGGTCCCAGGTACGGACACGCAGAGAACACTCCCGTTAACGGACGAAGACGGATTATGAACATACTATGCATCTTGAAGGTGTTGAACAGGATCTCCACTTCCATCTTGGTATATGTGTGTGTGTCCGGGTATCGCTATATGTATCTTATTGCTGCTGCTGCTGTGTAGTCTGGCACTGTGATATGTATCTTAACATGTCTCTCCGTTTTCTGGTATGTAGCTAACTACATAAATATGGTGGCAGGAGACCATGCGGGGCTCGAACTCAGTCATTCTTGCTCATGTGTCGTCTTGATACTGGTGCTGTTCACTCTATGTATCCTCATCACGTGTCGTCTTGATACTGATGTTGTTCACTCTATGTATCCTCATCACGTGTCGTCTTGATACTGGTGCTGTTCACTCTATGTATCCTCATCACACGTGTGGTTACTACTGGTCATGTGTTCACGTATCACTACACATAAATGGCTACTGTCTGTTCAGGCACAGTATCTTGTATCACAAAAGAAACACACGTGTATCCACGTATCATCACACACACAGGTACACACGTGTCAGGCCACGTATCCATGTATTACAAAGATTACGTCGTTGTGCTAAATAAAATTCAAGGCCAAACTACTCCCCTCACAGGAGGCCACCCACAACAGTTTCCTAACTCCAGAGACTGCTAGGTGAACAGGAGGATTAGGCGAATGGAAACGTGTCTAATTTTATTTCTGTTCCGCCCGGGAATCGAACTCGGGAATTCATAAAAACTTGGCTTATTAGGCAAATCGGGCCTTGCATAGTAGGCCAAGTACGACGTTCTGGCTTCTAGGTACAACATTATATATATATATATATATATATATATATATATATATATATATATATATATATATATATATATATATATATATATATATACATCCATATTTTTCTGAGAAAATATTACTGAAAAATTACAAGGTGTATTCACGTAATTGTGCTTGCGGGGGTTGAGCTCTGGCTCTTTGGTCCCGCCTCAGGGACCTGTGTGTGTGTGTGTTCCCCTGAGCACCCTATGGTGTGGGTCCCAACGTGTAGTGTGTGTACATATTTGTGTATATATATATTTAGCTGTCCTCACCCCCCACCTGCACAGCTTCCAGTCCTCTCTATGTTATGTTCCTCCTCTTCCCCTTCATCCTCTTCCTACACTCCTCCCTTCTCTCTCCTTCCCTTCTTTATTATGCTCACGTAATATGTCTTCATTCACCTCTCCCTCCTCTTCACCTCTCCCTCCTCTTCACCTCTTCCTCCTCTTCACCTCTTCCTCCTCTTCTGCTATCTCAATTCTTCTTTGAAATTACCTTCCCACTTATTTATTTATCACTGTTCTTCTTCAGTGTCAACCTCGTCCCACCTCCACCCCAAGTACCTCTCCCACATCCCCACCTCAACCCCCCCCCCACCTCTCCCACATCCCCCCTCTCCCACCTCTCCCCCGCCCCACCTCTCCCACATCCTCCCACCCCAGCTCCCCCTCCCCCCACAATCCTCGTCCCACTCCCGTCATCCACAGAGCTCTTGCACTCTGCTCAAATCGAAAATATGAACACGTATAACCCCCATATATAAAAGTGCCAGATCACGCTATGAAAAAAAGTCATATAATAGCTCATGTAGTAATCATGTTGGTGTTACAACTGCAAGAAATGTGACAGGTTAGATAACTAGAACTTGTTTAAAAATAAATATAATATAAAGATGCCACACAAGTTCGATCCCAGGCGCCGGCGAGAAACAATGGGAAGAGTTTCTTTCACCTTATGCCTCTGTTACCTAGCAGTAAAATAGGTACCTGGGTGTTAGTCAGCTGTCACGAGCTGCTTCCTGGGGGTGGAGGCCTGGTCGAGGACCGGGCCGCGGGGACACTAAAAAGCCCCGAAATCATCTCAAGATAACCTCAAGATAACCACTAATCTTATAAACAGCCTAACTCTCTCTCTCTGGGGTGAAATACTAGTACACACTAAATGAACAAATCCACAAGGGCCGTGACGAGGATTCGAACCTCGAATCGGATTCGTCACGGCCCTTGTAGATTTGTTCATTTGACGCATCACGTTAGTGTGATCTCTGTGTGTGTCTGTTACACACTAACTGCCCCATTCAAAGCTGGTGAAATTGCTGACCTGGAGAACATGCAGAAATCTTTTCCGGTTCGAATCCATTCAATAAAACATTTAAATTATGAGAACCACTTAGAATGTCTAAATTATGTTGACCAGACCACACACTAGAAGGTGAAGGGACGACGACGTTTCGGTTCGTCCTGGACCATTCTCAAGTCGATTGTCAATAGACTTGAGAATGGTCCAGGACGGACCGAAACGTCGTCGTCCCTTCACCTTCTAGTGTGTGGTCTGGTCAACATACTTCAGCCATGTTATTGTGACTCATCGCCTGCATAGAATGTCTAAATCTGTATACTGTAGAGAGCAGGTGAAACACATAATAATTTACACTTGGGAAATATTAAGAGGGACTGGTTCTAAATCTGCACAGAGGAAATAACAGCCTACGAGATCAGGAGGCAGCGAGGTGTCAGTGGTGGAGTTGATAAGCAATACACAGGCTGAGCAACACGTTTCTTACAGTCAATATTGACTTATTAAATACGTGCATATGTGACATACTAAACATACTAGTTTACCTTGAAAAGCTTCATAGAAAACACCGGCCTCACCTAACCTTCTTAGTATGTTAAGATAAGCATCTTATTGCTTCTTAATTACAATTATTACTTAACCTATTATAGGTATAGGTTAAGTAATAATTGTAATTAATTTGAAAGTGCGAGAACGGGTTGGGCTGAGACACCATCAACATCAAGGCACCAAACATGTGGGAATAATAGGAAATGACATTGCAGACGAAGCTGCAAAACTTGCAACTAAGAGAAGAAATGTAGACATTTACATACCACAGAGTCTATCACAGATTAAGAAAGTAATTAGAAACAGAGCAATACAAAAGATGTACAGTGACCACAACACTGTAGTTGCAACATCAGGATCTGCGGGTTGGTACAAGAATTCAACCAACTACGAACCACTTAGTTTGATGAAAGGGAGCAGTAGAGCAACAGAAGTACACTTACATCGCATCAGGCTTGGATACCCATGTGCATGGGAAATAGGCTTACAGGTTCCGGAAGATGAGAGGAAATGTCAGCACTGTGGAGAAATGCCCGACAGACCACTGGAACATTATCTAACACAGTGCACAGTTACATCCACAACAGACCACTGGAACATTATCTAACACAGTGCACAGTTACACCCACAACAGACCACTGGAACATTAACACAGTGCACAGTTACAAACCCATTAAGATTTCAACTTAAGATTCAACAGAGCAGAAGAAGTTGTTAAACACATGGGACAAAATCTTACTGAAGCGACCATACGAGTCATAAATACTCACACTCCGCCCAAGTAAAACAGAAACAAGCAACACTTAGTGGACCAGCCAGAGGCTTAGGGCCCGCGCACGAATATCCCTTCCAAAAAAAAAAAAAAACAAGCCCCCCCCCTCTCTAAGCTGGATTACACAACCACCCCGCCTCTGACGGTGGCCAAAAGAGAAAATGGTAAACATCTGATCAAAGGATACCTGATCAACCGGGCTGTGGTGCATGCTGCCTGCTAACAGCCAACTCCCAACAGCCTGGTTGACCCGACTACCGACCACAAACGCTGGACAGAGACCACCAGGCCGCGGGGACATCGACCCCGGGATCCACCAGCACAAGATTCACACACCAGATTGATTGATAAAGATAAAACCACCCAAGAGGTGGCACGGGCATGAATAACCCATAATCAACTCCCGAATTCTCAACCCCATATATATATCCAGCTCCTTTCACACCAACTCTCTCACCCCCCCCAGCTATCCTCCGTCAATCTCCATCCCACCCCCCACCCCCCTTCCACGCCTGGGAGAGGGGGGGAGGTATCGAAGGCGTCGTCACCCAGCATATACGACATCCCGACATGACGCTGCATTACAATAATCCCCATAAATCGCCCTGTTGCAATGAGGATTACCCGCCGACTCCAGGGAT